>NC_136490.1:45125629-45178129 GCF_053919585.1 Euprymna scolopes | reverse complement strand
TTACGCTCCCTTGACTAATTATCGCAGTTTTTTTAGGAAGATTCCGAATTTCCCAAATCGTTTTTACGGCATAAAATAAAAACTATTTGATGAAATTACGTGATTTTTTTATGAGAACGTCATTCCATAACGAGTACGTAGAATATATATATTTTTCGTTTTTTAACATAGTGTATACTGCACAAGCACCCTTTTTTAATACCTGAAGACAGTTTAGAGCTTCATCCTAGATCTAAAAATAATTTGGTTTTTAGTGGGTTTACAAATATCGTCCAAAAGTAGAATTTCAATGAGGGGGGACTTTTAAATGTAAATATAATTTCTTTTTCAATCTGAAAAATTTCTAAATGTTTTCTCTTTATCTATTTTATCCAGACTTTGATAAATTCATTGTGAGATATTCATGTATATTTTTAATTTTTCCGAAACCCGAGAAAAATGCGACGGTGTCAGACAATGTGGCTCCAAGAAAATAAAATAAAACTCTATTCGTTTGAAATCTTTTCATATTAAACTCCTTGAGAAATTTGGCAAGTGGGTGTGAAAAAGTATTGTTGTCGAAACCAACGGCATCGAAGGTGTTAATTACCCCATAATACTTTCAACTCAACTTTTGAGTGAGATTGGCGGGCTTCAGCGAGGCCTCCGTGATATATATATATATATATATATATATATATATATATATATATATATATATATATATATATATATATATATATATATATATATCACGGAGGCCTCGGCTTCAGACGGCATTGGCGCCGTCGTAGCAATCCTTAAGTATAAACATAAACAATACCGGCAGAATCAAAGAAAAACACATTGGAAGCATATTTCAAATTAAATCAAAAGCCAAGCCTTTTCACAATTTTGCCCATTCCTTGTTGGTCCCCCCGATTTATCGGAGAGGGACTATAGTTTTCAGTGGCGTTCGTCCGTTCGTCCGTTCGTTCGCCCGTTCGTCCGGATGATTCCCGGATAACCGTCCATTACTTTTTTCTGAAATTTTGCCACAAGTTGTACTCCAATACGTAGATGTGCACAACATCGAGTTTTTTTTAAGAAAACTCTCGTTGCTCCCCCAGGGGCTGAAAAGGGGTCAAAAATGCCCAAAATGGCAAAAATGACACTTTTGGCCCCATAACTTTTTTCTCGTCCATTAGATTTTACTGAAACTTGTCCAAAATGTGAAGGCAATTGTTGTAAATGTAAATTCAGTATCGCTGACCCTGGCAAAACTCTGGTTTGCGCCCCCCGGGAACTTTTAGGCTAAAAACCACCCCTTTTTAGGCTCTTTTTTTTCATATTTGTCGAAAAGGGGATTATGTATCTCTATTTAGTGTTTTTTTATGGTGCTGAACTCAAATTTACATGTCTTAAGGCCTGAAACATAGCCGTTTGTCCATTTTTACAAGTAATCAGCTCCCCCATGGGGGCAAAAGAGGTAAAAAAAATACCTCAAAATGACTCTAAATAGACAAAATTGACATATTTTTCAGAATAACTTTTCATCCTTTTATTAGATTTTTCTGAAACTTGGCAAAACCATGGGCATACCTGATATACACCTGATGGAAGTATCACTGACCCTGGGAAAAATCAGAGTCACAAGCCCTGGAGGTTTTAGGGCTAATATTGGGTGTGGAGCAAAAGTTGAACTTAGTCATTTTTCTGAAAACTTTAAAAAAAAATTTTTTCACTCAAAATTGTTTTTTTATCAGTTATGTATCACTTTTTTTATCACTTTATTCGATCCCTCCTCCTCACATAGAGGGGGACCATGCATGCACGGCTTGTTATATTTGTCAATACCGATTGCCGAGTGAGGGAGCAGCAAACATACCGACAAAACCCAACACTTTTCATATAATTAGCAATAATGTTTGATATTATTTTTCTGGGCAAAATATTTCTTTAATTTTAGACAATTCTTTCGCTACTTTGAAAATAAACTGCATTCTTCTAAAGGTTACCTAGCGAATTTTCGCAAAGTTTCAATTTTTGTTTTGTTTATTTTACGCATATAAAATAAGTTTAGATCTTCTTTAGTTTTACTAATAGTTTAAAAGAAAGAAATATTTATAATCGGTACAAACAATTGAAAATGAACTTTTTAAAAATATTAAAAGAATCGATTTGGGAATCGGAAATTAGGCACAAATTTTTCCGATTCCAATACCGATTCCGATACCCCCAAAATTACCGATTTATCCGATTCCCGATTCCGATTAATCGACACAACACTAATATAAAACGATTAGGAATTTAAAATAGACGGTCAGTTTCACAAATAAATATAACGTAACATGAGCTGTAGTGTGTTACCAATTTTAAATTATGTGCGCTTATTGGGGATAGGGTGTCTACTTTTTAAGCGATTACACATGGTTTTACAACGTTGCAAACCGAACTTAATTTAGTGGGAAACACTTTAGTTAATATCCATAAAGAATTAGGATGGCCAGAAATGATGATCATTTTACGTTAAATTTATATTCGAAACTGATCTTACACTCTAAATTCTAAATGATCGCTTTTCTTTCCGCCAATTAAAAAAATGTTCTAACACGTAATCTATAAAAGTAATATTTCATTTTGGAATAGGGATTTAGCTGCGAGAGAAAGCACAGAAATCTCACGCAATCTCAAGTTAAAAATGGTTTTCATAATAGTAATATTATTATTTAGAAATTCGTTCGTAACAATGAGATGTGGCTTTGCTAAGTGGCGTTGTTAAATATATTGTTCTTACATCGTTTTCTTATTTTGCCTACCAATCTTCGAATATTTTCCACTATTCATGTAAGTAGCATGTTATACAGTAAATACGAACTGGTACAATATAGCTTTGTTTTAAAATCCAAATAAATGTTTTGTTGTGTTACAATTTTTAATCAATTACAAGGCAAACATTTGAGATAAAATATACGCGGACATTAACCAGGGGTTTATGTAATAATTTGAAAATTTACGAAAAAACAAACAAAAAAAATCTCTAATTAAATATGTATAAATTTTACAAGAATCGGAATCGGGAATCGGATCGGAATCGGAAATTTTGAACGGAATCGGAATCGGAATCGGAATCGGGAAAAATTTTGGCATCGTCCCATCACTAATACATATATATATATATATATATATATATATATATATATAAATTATTATATGTGTATATATATATATATATATATATATATATATATAGTATGTTTTTTATTAGAAAATATTTTCATTTAAGCATATCTAATTAAACAACAAAGAGTGTTTTCTTCATTAGATTATTTTTCCGGTCTAATAAACAAATATTAAGTTTGTGATCTCTAGTTTTATTTGGTTTCTTTTGAACACTTTTTAATTTCTTTGCCTTGCTTTAGTTTTATTAACTGTTAATAGATTACGATTTTAGAATCTGCACTAATAAGATATGACATACAAACCGGATAGCGTGAACAGCAACCTCCACACACATACACAATATATATATATATGTGTGTGTGTGTGTGTGGTTGTGTGTGTGTGTGTGTGTGTATTCAATTTGTCTTTACATAAGCAGTATTTTTTTGCCACACAGTCATGAGCGTGTTTCGGTCTTCTAATATTTAGTAACTAGAGAACATTTCAGGCAGCAACACTTATTTTCGAAAGCGGAATTTCGAAAATAAGCGTTGTTGCCCCAGGAGGTATCTAGTTACTAAATACTAGAAAAACGAAACACGCTCATTAGTGTGTAGCAACAAACTACTGCTCATCTAAAGACAAATTGAAAATGTAACTTGCTGTACTTCCGTATTCAGCACTCTTGTATTAACCTTGTTTATTTCACTCGTTACTCTACTTTTGAAAAATAGCAATCTCAAATTATACATATATATATATATATATATATATATATAATCTCGCTAGATTCAGCCACTCTGATGGGTCGTGGACGACGAAAAACGTGTCAGTGGATAATTATATTTTTTTAATATATATATATATATATATATATATATATATATATGTA
The DNA here is from genome assembly GCF_053919585.1 of Euprymna scolopes. Lineage (NCBI taxonomy): Eukaryota > Metazoa > Mollusca > Cephalopoda > Sepiida > Sepiolidae > Euprymna > Euprymna scolopes. Next base: position 45,174,117 of record NC_136490.1, on the reverse strand, counting down.
TGTATATATAATCAGAATAATGAGATTAATTGGATCATAAATTACTGAAACTTATGGTATCAAGTCTTCCCAAATATTATTGGGAAGTAATATTTTGTTTGTAATGCAATCTCAGTCGAATAAGTATTGCTCAATATAGAAGACAGAGCAGATTTTTCTACTTATTTAATTAGGGACACAAAAAATATGCCTAAACGTTTTTTTTTTTTTTAACATACCGTTTATTTTAAAGTTTCTATATATTTTTCTTTTCTTTTATTAGTCCCCCAACTAAAGGAGGGTGGACCTGTACATTTACTCTTGTCCGTTCGTCTGTTCGTCTGTTCGTCTGCCCGCACTTTTCTAAAAAATAGACGCCTTGGAATGTTTTGAAATTTTGTACAAACATTAGACATGATATGAGTAAAAAAGTAACATAACGAATTTTCCGGAAAAACTCCGGTTGCCGCCGCCCGTTTTAAAATGGCTAAAATTGACACTTTTGTGCTTATTTTAAAAAGGGTTATGCCTTGGATTTTTCATATAACTTTCTAAAAAGTTGTAACTAACTGGTTTCTATATAATTTCATCTGTTTCTACTTCGCGATAACTCTTGAATATATCCCAGGAGCTCTTTTAAGACTAATAAAAACACTCCATTTTTTTTTAACTATTTTACCATATATGTCCTAAATTTTCTGTGTATCTCTATTTAGCAGTTTTGCATGGTGCTGAACTCAAATTTAAATATGTTAAGGCCTTGGGGACTTTTGGGGCTTAGTGAGAAGTGGCAAATAATTGACTTAGTCGTTTCTTTTTTTGCATGGTGCAGTACTTTAATTTACATATGTTAAGCCCTAAAACCGAACCGTTTGTTCATTTCGACAGGATCTCACGTACACTGGGGATTTTTGAGACCAAATGATGGTGGTGGTGGTGAGGGGGCAAATGCTAAACTTAGTAATTTTTTAATGCCTCGTTTGCTGTGGGACGATACATACTTCACTTGTTTTTATTTTTGTATATTTTTGCTTTTACTTTTTATATTTATTCTAAATCCGCGCTTAAAATATTGGATTTGAACTTTTTATCTTTCATTTTTAGTTTTATCCACAAACGCTAGTGCTCCATGCTCATGATATCATAAATGTAGGGAGTGGTCATTCTTGCCAGTCGAATGATCCGAATCTTGTTACAAATTCACTTATTCAGTTGTATATTAAACCCACAGATCAACGAAAATCACGAGAGAGGAAAAAATAGCTTAGCACAGACACATGCAGAGACAAACACACACCCACACACCCACACACACCCACACACCCACACACACACACACACAAAAAAAGAAATATTGTATGTGCTTAAGTTTCGACGTCGTAATACCACAGCAGCAAAATATCACAATCAAGTGATATATTTCCAATTTGTTACTGGCGAGCTTTATTGACATAGTAGCTAAAACGTCGGACTTAGTCATTGTGATTTCGTTTTGGATTTCCCTACAATCGGCCACCCAGGTGAACCATAGAACGGCGAATCACTTATCAATTAATAGCCAAGCAGCACGAAACGCGAAGATGTAGCGAAACAGTATGTATAGTGATTGCAATATGGGCTCACAGCTTATCAGGGTGATCAATGTTTTTCGTGATTACTCTTGCTGATTTTAACTAAATCTCTTTGTAAGTAAACAAAGTGAGTTCGCTGAATCGGTGGCTAAATGCTTAATATACAAATTCATTTCAGATGTCATTTACGAACGCTTCTCTTGTTAGCATAATAGTAAGAGCCGGTGACTATAAACAACTCGATGGTTCGCGGTGATAATGTACCTGCATACTCGCATACCCGTATACTCACACTGAAAAGCTCTGAGAGCGAAACAACCTCTATGTGTATGTATTAGTGCAATATGACTTGTTATCACTTACCTTTTCTGCTGCGACTTAAAAAAAAATTCCAATTCGTAATATACGGTACCAATGTGTTCTATTCGAAGGAGAAATATTCCCAACTGTATATACGTATCACGAAATCTATTTAAGTACAACGATATACGCCTGCATTTTTCTTTTCTATAATACAAGTATTGTTTTAATCAACGTTCGGTCTGTGATGTCATCTCGGTATCAATTCACAAATAAGAAACCAAATCAGTTAAATCGTTATTTGAAAGGGAACACATCCATCAAATCCGTAACTCCGATCGCTGGAAACCCGTTTCGATCATTCTAAAGCTCCAGCAGGTGTCTCACTTCCGATGCCATCTTTTATTTGTATAAGAACTAAGTCCGTCTTAAAATGGAGTATTGTTGTCACATCTGGGCAAGAGCTGCCTTGATAGATAATAAAATAGCTTTAATATCTGCTAGGTGATTCCCTTTTCTCTTCAATGCAATCTCTTTCCCGCAAAAGAGGCTTTGCCAGCCCGTCTATTCTATAGTTTTTTTCATGACAAGTGCTCGTCAGAGCGCCAATCTTGTACCATTTGATAAAATTTCACAAAAAAAACACTCAACTAACTACAACCACTACCAACGATTTTGCCCTCTATCTATCTGTGCTCAAATCTAAATGCAAAGGGGCTTTCCTATAATTGTCCACCTGTAAAAGACTATTCCACATGTCTGCTTCCCGGCTGACTATAAAATGGTAGCTTTCAAGTTCAATGTAAACAAGTTCTTTATTAAGCCATATTTTAGCTAATCCACCCCGGTAACGATTACTGTACTACCACGTTACATTCATTAATCCATATTCTCGAGTGAACTTCTGACATTAATAAGTGTTGACACACTTGTATATATCATAAGTATAATTTTCTCTATAGTAAATCCTCACGATTTCTTCAATAGAAACAGAAAAAAGTAATAAAAGTAAAAGATGTGTCGATGAAATAACACCTTCGAAATCCGTCTAATAACATTTGCTGAACGTTGGGGTGCAATCCACTATTAAAATGATGCTAAGCATAAAATAAACATTTCTGTAAACATTTTTCTCATCGTAGAAGCCTGTTAATTGAAAAGTTCTACTAAAACATTCGTTTAGATTCGCGCGTTCGATGTAAAAAATTCCGTATTTAATGAGTAGCACACGGAGAAGGTCAGATATTTGCTACGATATAAAAAAAAATGCGTGAATAGCATCCAAACTAAATATAGTAGTACGAATAATTCGAATAATACGAATTAGCAATTTCTAAAACATTTTCAAAACAGGTAAATATATTATATGTGTGCAAATAAATATGAATAATATTTATTTCGGGACGAACTCTGATTTATGTCAGTAGGTAAACTGCAGATAATCATCTATAAGTTTGCTGCCTTTATGTCTTGTTTGTAAAACAATCTTTCATTTTAACAGGAAGGATGTTATCCGAATCGGTTTGTCTATTCTAGTCAAATGCGGTTTTTGGAAAATCAACAGGAAATTTATATCTGTTTGCTTTTGATCGTTTGAATTAGGTCACGGTCGGATATGTAACAGATCGACGATGTATTATTTAAGATTGACAAGTTAAAAAAAAAAACGATAACAGAAAATATTGGAACAAAGAAAATTAGAGCGTCGTTAAAGACATACGGATAATCGTATGAATTGGTTATAAAAATTGGTTCAATGCGAATACCTAAACTGCATGGTCAGCAAAAAAATATATTACGCAATTTAAGGAATACTGGTTATATAGGCATGTTTATGTGCAAAATTTACTCTATGTTAAATATAATGCATGTGCATTCTGAAAAGTTTCTATAAAAATATACCGAGTATGGATAATTCACAATATTTAGGCTTCAAATACGAATATAACAATAAAAAGAACTAACATGTAAATGTAGGATTATATATTTTCATTATCTTATCTCTTCACTATCTCTTCTTCTATCTCTTCTATTCTTTCTTCTATCTTCTATTCTCTTTCTCTTCGTCTCTTCGAATCTATATTCTATCTATTCTATCTTCTTCTTCTTCTATCTATTCTTTCTTCTATCTTCTATTCTCTTTCTCTTCTTCTCTTCGAATCTATATTCTATCTATTCTATCTTCTATCTTCTTCTATCTATTCTTTCTTCTATCTTCTATTCTCCTTCTCTTCTTCTCTTCTCATCTGTATTCTATCTATTCTATCTTCTTCTTCTTCTTCTTCTTCTTCTTCCTCTTCTTCTTCGGAAATAACAGACGCGTAACAACACAAATCCTACTAAAATCAAATCAGGTATAAAAACCAAACCAACTAAGGAAGGTTATCAATTCTGAAATTTATTTAAATAAAATAATAATGCATCTAAAAAAGTAACTAGTTTTATTATTATTATTATTAAAAACAATAATATTTCTTAAAGAGGTCATTTTACTACAATATTTTTTAAGGAAAAACTATTATAATTTCTTTATTATAAGGGCTTTTCACACATTCTGTAATCAATATTTCCCTTTCAGAACAACTGTTCTGTTTTTGGCGCCTGAGTAACAAATCTTCCAATGATTTCCGGTACCCTCCATCTCTTTCCATAATTTGAATTTGCGTTATCGCAGTAGTCGTTTACCATTGATTTCTCGTTGGTAAAGCTTTACTGGAATTTGGGTGGCAAAAAGCTTCTATGTCCAAGTCCTCTTCGCTGTCTTGAAAGTATAGACATTGCTTTATCTGCTCGGTCTTCCCATCTTCCTTGCCCGCGCATGAATATTTAGATGCCAATAGATGTCGATAATTTTGGGCGGGCTTTAGTCAACTTTCAATTATACTGTTTTATTTTTCTTGAGTCCATATGTTGTTTGTTTTGATTTCTATATATCTCATTAATGCGTGTATCGCTGGTCTATCAATCTCTGCATTCAAGGGGCTCCCTTAATATGACAGCCGTTTTCTTATTGTTGTCCGTTGTATCATCTCTCTGATTACAACCTCTCTTAACCTGTTATAAATGTATTTCGAGATTGTCCTTAGTGTTCCTGCTATTATTGGTGTTATCTTGCCTTTCCTCATCTTCCATATCCTTATAGCCTTTTTGTGGATTTGCTCAGCTTTTCTGTCTTCTTTATATTCATCCTGTAGTCGCATGAAGTGGAAAATCTACGATGTGACTGAACTTTCCTTTACTGTTTACAATTATTACATTCCGGAGTTTTGCTTGGCTGGATCTATCTGTTAGTATATGTCTGTTTCATAGGATTTTGTGATTTCTGTTTGCCAAATCTTCTACTCGGATTTTTCTGGTACCGTTTATATGGATGCTCAAGATGCAGATGTTTACATCCTTGTGTACTGCTTTCTTGCACGACCGTCTCTATTCTTATATACTTTTTAAGCTATTTTGCTGCATTTATTATGCTATTCGTTGTTTAGTCTTTTTGTCCACAGTCTGCATTTGCTGTTTTCTTGTATGTTGTCGCTTTTTGTGGATGTAGTTTATTCTAGTCAAATTGTCGTCTGTAGTTTGTATTAGGAATACAATTTGTCTGCGTTCGTGAGTCTCGTCTTCTGTCACCCTTATGAATTGTCTGTGTCGGTATTTCGCTTCTCATTTCTTGTACTTTTATCGTCCTATACTGTGACATTTGCTTTCGTGGCTCGTTCATTTTTAAAAGTTTGTGTTTTGGGGCTTCTAGCAAAATTTTCAGGTCGTCCATATATATATATATATATATATATATATAGAGAGAGAGAGAGAGAGAGAGATAGAGTTTGTTATTGTTGTTTTTTCAAGCGATACATACGGTTAATATTGGCTCCGCCTCAAAGCTCATTTTTTTATTTACTTAGAAAGTCACCCTTTTAATTTGTTTGTACGTATATAACATTTTTATTTATTTAATATTTTTAAAACAGTAATCTACGTACACGCGTGTTTCGAGGTCATTACCTCTCGTCAGCGTAGTTCCATATATATATATATAATGTGTTTTTTTTTATTTTTCTCTATTATTTAATACGTATCCGGCCTGGCACTTTTTAGTATGTAGTTAAGAGGCAGTAAATCTATGATTTTAATACCAATGAAAATAATATTAACACCCTCCCAAAATATAACAGACCACCTCCAAATTTACATTCCCGCAAATATTTTGTTTATTTAGCTCGTAAGCAATATTTTACCATCTTTTTTAGTTTCCATCGGAATTATAACAATTATAGTTAAATGAATCACTAAAAATCATGGTTTAATTTTATGCTCTGACATTTTTAAATATCCCCGGCTTGCCTCAAACCGATTACTAATATGTTGTATTTTTCAAAACGTTTATTTTTATATAGAAAAGGTCACACATATAAACCGATATCATGAAAAAGTTTCTAACAGTTTAATATTCTAGTTTGTTTAGCTAATTTTCTACAGAATGGAAACATTTGTCGGCAGATATTTTTTTATTTAGTAATTTGATAGCTTTAATTGCCAGCTATTTTGGCCTCCCAAAGTGATTTGTGATGCCATATTTTTAATATTTTCTCATATGGTTTTGAAAAGTAGAGAATGGAGCTTAAGGTATTTTTCATACCTATTATTTCACATTTAACTTAATCAAAATAATGTATAATTAATACTTGGAAATTGCCTTGTATTTATATGATTTGGATTAAAGAAATTACCACTTGTTTACAAATAAAAAGTTTCTTTATAATAAAACCTCTAATATTTTTACTGCAAAGAAAATATATACATCACGGGTGGAAAATAGAATATTTTAGAAATATAATATACTGTTTTCAAAAAAATACTTCCATGAATTTAAGCGTATTCATAAAAATATTCGTGCCCACTTTTCTTCACACTATATATATATATATATATATATATATATATATATATATGGAGATAAGTAAATATACATAAATACTATAATATGTATATATATATGTATATATATATATGATATAATATAATTTTATATATATATATATATATATAACATATATAAGTAATTATTATTATATATGTATATATGTGTATATAATATAATACCTTAGGTTTCAAGGATTCAAAATAAATATCCATTAATTTTTTTAAAGATATTTTTTTTAAAATAAAACCTTATCATCAGCACCGATTTTCCATTATATAAAAGGAACATCGTGTGTGAGTTCATTCCCTACGCACTCGAAAACGGCTGGGCAGATTTTTATGAAATTTCACGCGAAGGTTCTGTATGCGTCTGGCAATGTTCTTAGATATGACGTGTATCAGAATGTCATACATAACTATCAATAATCGATACTAAATAATCCAAGGAAAGAAATAACATGCGATTTTTAGCAAAGTTAACACCTTTACACATCCTAACATGCAAGTGCATTTGCGAAGTTTATTACCACAAAGGCCGGAAAGCCCGACATATAAACTCAACAGTAGGTGTTTTAATATGGCAAAGGCGCGTTCGAAATGAATGTTTCTGTTTTAAGCACAATTGCAGCATGAAACCTTACTTTTTCAATTTAAACTTAAATTCTAGCCACGATACCTACACAAGCAGTAAGGCTACGCATATAAAACCAAGAGTAGGTTCTTTGATATGAGAGGAACGTGTTTGAATTAACGTTTCTGTTTAGAGCGCAATTGAAGCGTGACATTTTACTTAAGCATTTTAATCTTTAATTCAAGACATTGTATATATAAAAAAATATTTTATAAAATCAACAGTGGGTTTTCTAAAATATAATTGCAAACTGAAATGTATTGTGGATTGAGTCCATACTGGGTTGTGAAGTAAATGTGAAGCTTTCTACCGGTATATCATTATGGAGCCCCAGCAAGAACAGCTAGTTAATCGATTTGCAATCGAAAATGGGTGATTTTCATCGAGTTCGATGACTTATTGTCATCATGATATTTTCCTCATGGTAGTGTGAAAAATTCATTGATGATCATTTGATGTCGGCAACGTCTGGTCTACCTGCTAGTTTAATATAGAGATAACGCTAAATAAAAGAAATGCAAAGATTATACAGGGAATCATAATTATAGGCTAAGGAGAGGTAAATATACTTGGACAACATCATATAAAGTAAACTACAAATGCTATTTAAAATAATTATATATATATATATATATATATATATATGTATATATATGTATATATATGCATATATATATATATGTATATATATATATGTATATATATATGTATATATATGTATATATGTATATATATATATATATATATAGAGAGAGAGAGAGAGAGATCGACAGATAGATAGATAGATAGATAGATAGATAGATATCAGCATTGGGACGATTCATCCGAATCAGAATCGGGAATCGGAAAAATCGGTATCGGAATCGAAAAAATTTGAGCCTATTTTCCGATGCCAAAACCGATTCTGTAATTATCTTATCTTTTTTTTTTCTTACTTGGTTTAAGAAACATCTTCCATTGCTTGTTGCAATAAGAAAATGATAAATATTTATTGATTTCAACTTCCAGTGAAAACTAAACTCTCTAGATCAGCCCCTTACAAGTGTTTACTTTTACGTTTGCGAAAATATAGGCACATTTAACCAAGTGTTTCTACTGTAATCAGGACAAAATAACATTGTTATAGTGAAATATTTAGACATTTAAAAAGAATCGGAATCGGTAATTGTATCGGAAACGGGAAAAATAGTGGTACCATCCCATCACTAATATATATATATATAATAGTGGAACCGTCCCATCACTAATATATATATATAAATGTATATATATATATATATATATATTTGCTAGTATATATATATATATACTATATTTTGCTAGTATATATATATATATATATATATATATATATATATATATATACTAGCAAATGTACACGTCGTTGACTGGGTTCAAAAACAGCCTACAGAAAACGGACTCTGATTTATGAAAGTATAATATGTTATGAAAAGGAAGGGTTGTAAAGAGATAGCTTCGAATTTGGGGGTATCAAAATCAAAGCCAAATATGATGAAAGTAAAAATAAAATAGATAACCCCCATAATTTATTATACCATACCTGTTCACACTGATTTACTTATCACAATAATCTGTGGATCTATATTAAAACACCTTGTTAAACTTTGTGACATATTTCCATTCTATGGAGATCAGGCGCGAACGAACATCCCATAATTTTATTATACTATATTTCTTCAAACTGAAACATAACTATCAAAGTATGGTTACGCAGATAGATATGAAAAGTCTTTATTAAATTGTGTGCCTATTTCCATTCTCCGGAAGCCAGGTGCGAACGCAGACCACACAATTTTATTATACCATCCCTATTTAAGTTAAACCATACTTATCGAAGTAGTCTTATGTACATCTATATCAAAAACACTTGGAAACGTTTTTATTTTTAATTTTTTTATTTTCATACTTTGTGGACCAGGTGCAAATACAGACCCCATAATTTTAATGAACCACTGTTCAGCCAGATCAAACATACCCATTCCTGTGTCTCGATCCATCTTCTATCATTATATGTAATCATTTTTTTTTAAATAGTCAACCATATATGAGCCTATTCGTGATCACACACTCACCCACACACACACGCATTCAGCTTTATATATATATATATATATATATATATATATATATATATATATATATATATATATATAAGATATTCTATAAACATTTCCTTAGGACCAAAATGCACGGTGAGATGGGGTAAACTTTTTTTTTTCACTCTTTCCGAAACCTTCACATTTTCCCTAATTTTTTCTTTCTTTATACTCTCATACACATTGCATGTGTATGTGGGTGCGTATTATGTACGCATATATGTATGTATTTATGAGAGTATATGTGTATATGTACCTGAAAGTGTATATACACGTCAGTGTATGTGTATATATGTATATGTACGTGTACGTATATGTATATATATTTATATGTATGTATATGTGGATATATGTGTATGTGTGTGCATGTATGTGTGTGTGTTTTTTCAAAACACATTTTCTTTAAGTCGTAATGTTCTTCATATTACCGTATATATATATATATATATATATATATATATATATATATATATATATATATATATATATATATATATGCATGTATTTCTCGCACACCTATACTTCTCTTCCCGTCCCCGTCTCCTCTTTCCCTCTCTATTCCTACGTTCGCTTATGTAAACTTGTGTACATATGTATAGCTGTCTCTACGTGTAAATATATACGCAAGCATTTATGCATGTGCATGTATATTTGTTAGTATATATATATTTATATATATATATCCATACATTTATGTATGCATATATGCGTATACATGTATATATGTGTACATGTGAGTATTTGTATGTATACGTATGTGTATGTACATATTAATACATAAATTAATAAAAAGTAGAGTAGTTCGTTTCCGTCTTAAAACGGTTTAATTTGGACACGACGTTTTCGTTTCTTTTCGAAGGAGAAATAGCCGTTGATTTACAAATGAGCATCATAGCGTGTGTCCTCATAACCTCTTTTATCCTTTGAATTCTTGTTCTCTCTTGGAATGAATTATATCGTTAGAATTCAAAAGATTGGACAGTTAAAGGTGCGTTTCTCATTTTTATTTTTTCAATTGTTCGTTTATATATGTATATGCACTGTGTGCATGTGTGTATGTGCGTACTTATGTGTGTATATATTAAAAACTGACGTGCCACCTTCTCATTGGATATACCTCCTTCTCCTCCTCCTTCTCCTCTTCCTTCCTTCCTTTTCCATTCCCCTTTTTCCCGCGCATACTCATACTTTCACTACACCGATGAAGACTGAAGGATCGGTCGAAAATTATGTACTTAAAAAAAAGTTTTTTTTTAATTTGTATTCAAAATATTATTTTGTATTCCTGCACGTCACTAATTGAAAACGAATAAAGAAAAGTTATAAGATTTTATACTTTTCGTATTCTTTTTTATTCATTTCCATTCATATATATATATATATATATATATATATATATATATATATATATATATATATATATATAGAGAGAGAGAGAGAGAGAGAGAGAGAGAGGGAGAGAAAGAGAGAAGGCGTGAGAGAGTATTTAATTATGGGGGGGGGGGGGTAAAGAAGATGTCGTGCTAACTTTACACTAACCAGCGTAATGTGCATATCAATTCAGACTGGCTGTCATCTTCAATAATACAGAGGTTTTTTTTTCACACTTCACAAATGGAATGAACCCCAACGACCTTCACATTTAGAATTAAGGGAAAAAAAGCGAAACGAAAAAAAAACACACACACTAAAAGCAACAGTTGTCTTATATAGGATGTGTAAAAGTCTCTAACAAACAAAAAAATCATTTTATTATTTAAGAAAATGTCCATTGGCATTTCCTGTCTTCTAAGTTGTGACAACAAGTCTCCTATTAAATATTCGCGCCAACCAGCGTGATGTGCGCAGCAAATCTGACTGACAGCAATAGTCAATAAGAGTTGACGCTTTTTTTTATCTTCACGCCACGAAATTTATGCCCCAAGAACTTAACATCTAAAGTGAACAAATTAAATAAAACACACACACCCACACACACACACACACACACACACACTAACAAAAACAGTATTTTGTAACAATTGTGTGTTGAAGTCCCAGACCAAAAAAAATTTAAGCATTTAATAAAATTCTCTCTTTGCATATTCGGATTTTCAAATAATTTTAGCTCACTCTCTCTCTTTCTCTCTCTCTCTCTCTCTCTCTCTCTCTCTATATATATATATATATATATATATATATATATATATTAAGAGGATTAGAACAACGGTCTAAAGAGCAGGGTACATTTTAATGTATTAGTCAATGCATTAATACAATTAAAAAGAAAACTGCTCGTTGTAATGTAGATATATAATAAGCTCGATATGCATAGATATTCTAGAGCTATTTTAATATTGAGTAAAATGATTGATAATTAATAATCAAAATTAAAAATTAAAAATCAGTTTCACAAGGAAGAACAAATACAATCAAAATCAATAATTTGATACTATTTGTTCTTTCTTGTGAAACCGATTTTTAATTTGAATTATAAATTATCAATTATTTTACTCAATATATATATATATATATATATATATATATATATATATATTATTTCTTAAACTTTTCATTTAGAATAAATCAAATTATCGCGAGGTCTATGATATCTTAGTTATTGGATAAGGTTTTAAATTTGAACTTCGCCCGGAACGTTTAATGTGCATCTGAACTGAATACTTTGCTTTCCGAGGTTTATTACGTCATTGATATGTAACACAAAAAATGTAACATGCAACCCTAACCGAGATTGAACTCACTACACGAGTTTGTAGTGTAATTCAAATCTTGACCGTAGCTGAATAGTTGACGCCTCGCTAAGGCTATCAAAGGTATTTTCTATCGTGACGCTATCACTATATAGTTGCCTACCTTATGGCTTAATAAAAACCCATCCATCTTCGAGAGAAGGATATACTACGCCAGTTTCCAAACCTGATATTTTACCCCGCGGTACATACAGCGCCTCCCCTTCCCAAATGGTCACCCATCTGTTATTGGTCAAGTTCAGCATCGGTTAACGTCGCTGATCTGTGGAGAACTTGTGTGTTAACGAGATCGTATTTATAATCCGTAATTATAATCCGTGATTATAATGCGTAATTGATAGAGAGGAGGAAGAGAGAAAACGACAAATCTACCATTCTGGCGCTCTCTACTCTATGAAAGACTGTTAAACTTGTTCAAAAAGCCATTAAACACAGGAACAAATCGCACCACACAAAGTCTTTTCCACTATTATTATTATTATTATTATTATTATTATTATAGATTGCATACTTTTACAACGGATATTGTCTTCATTCATTTGGTATTCATAAAGTATTCACTTCCTCTAGTACCAAAAGCAATTCTTCCCCGTGATAAATAATAACTAATTTTGACTTTCCATTTTGTTTCTGTAGGGCACCTTGTTCTTGAATGAAACAATGAACGGTAATGCCGGAATTTGGCTACGCTTCTCCAAGACAATTTAAAATAATAGACGTTACACTTATTGCGTTAATTACGAAGTTCCAAATCCTTGCGGCAGTTCTAGTCTAGACGGAATCATTTGAAACGAGACACTTGCAATGTGACAAGTTTCTTCGAAATTCTTCTCTCATTTCTGGCCTCTGTTTCCCCAACACATCAACGTACAACTACAAACGCACGAAACTCTCTCGTCTTCTACGTATCTACCGTCCTTTCCCTCTCTTTCTCTATATGTTTTACAATTGTTATATAGACAAGCAAGGATACTCCGTACTCTCCGGTATTAAATGAAGATCTACAAATGTTATGCACTAGCTGAAACCACTATTAATAATTCCCCCCACTCTTTATCTGTGTCTAAACCTAAACGTAGATTCCATGAAAAAAGATCCTTTCTTGGAGCTGCTCGGCTGTGGAACTCTGTTCCGTTTTCCTGCTTTCCAATTGACTACAACATAGTTGTACTCAAGTCCAACATAAACAAGTTTTTGATGAGCCATCCCCTTAAATAAATCCATTCACCCAGTTTCCACTACTAACGATTACTAACGACATTTTCCCACTGACTACTGTACATTTATCCTCGATTAGCCTCCGGGTCTTGATAAGTGGTGACTTCTTTATAAAAAAAAACACAAGAAAAACAACTTCCAATACTGTAGTGGTCATCGAAATCGACGAAATTGGCCAGTTTTAAATCGAATAGATTGATTATCTACTGTGATCGGGGATCCATAGTGTTACACGGGGATGAAAACTTCACGTTTCCTCATCTTACTTGACAATATATTGTATGTACATTAAACTGTAAATAATTTGCGGTTGATTTTATAACGTTATTTTTATAAAATGCCTTTAAATTTAAAATGCAAAAAGTAAAATATTATGATTCAGATGTGCTCTAAACATAAGCATTCATTTCGAACGAACCTCTCTCTGATCAGAAAACCTACTGTTGGTTTTATATGCTGGCCCGTACTTCTGGTGTAGACTACAAACTTTTAAAATGCACTTCTGGTGTTCTTTGATCAAATGTATCGAATATCGATATTCGATAATTATCGAGGGCATTCCAATAAAATGAATATCTAAGTATCCTCCTAGAGAAATAACGTAAATGTTTGCCAAATATTTAAAAAATGGTTCAGCCGTGTTTGAGATCATAGGCCACGGACGAACACACACGCAGATAACGCGTGCACACGCGTGTGTGTGTTTACAACGGTGTAAATGTGTAAATCTGAGACGGTTTTTAACAATAAAAATATATGATCAAATAAAATTGTCCTGTTTCCCGGGATCATAATCCATATTGCTAAACACCCCGCATAGATCAGTTTTAACCAAAAAGTTGTTTTAGCAGTTTAGTTTAAGAATCACTTTTCAAGAGCCATAAAAGAAACCCTCTTGGATAAAAAGGGACTTACTTTTGGTTATGTTCTGGATGCTTTCTTGATTAGACAGGGTAAATTCATTTAAAGGACATATTCCCTTTTCCTTTAAAATTGCGTTGCGCGGAACCCTAAGTAAAAAAAAACGTAGTTGTAATCATAGAAAGAGAACATGGCGACCTAAAAGTCAGCTTTTAATCGGAATTTGTTCAGCCATCTTTATAGCTACTCAATTTCATGGATTTTTCCCGTCTTTACTAACTTTCACATAGTATTGATTATCATCCAACCGACAATCCCTAACAACAAGAGGAATGGACTTGATATGACGCATATGAAGTGACGCATTAGTGTAAGTGTCTATATGTGCAGGGAAAAGGTGAAAAATCTGGTATCTGTGCCAGTCCTCATTTCTTCACGCTTGCCTTACATAATTAAAGATTAGCAACGAACAGACAGTTTCGAGAAAATTCATTTTATATCCCAACATAATTAATACGTGTGGAACGGCTGCTTCCTCGTCGCGATCTGCCTCGAATATTTGTGCAAAAACGTGACGTCATTTTCAGCCTTGCCTTGTAATATCTAGTAATCGAACAGATGACCGTAAATGTCTCAGTCATTGGATCTACAAGATATCTCACTAATAATTCTGTAGGTTTAATACTTTTTATTTTCACATTTTCATAGTTGAAATTATATCTAAGTTGAAATATAATCTCTAATATGTAAGAATTCTGATTTTACTAATGTGTTAAATTTTTCTTCCAGTTTGATTAAATGTAAAACAGATTTCTGCGGAAAAGGGCATGTTTTATTTCATGTTTATTTTCTATTTTAATTAATTTATTAAATATACATATTTCTTCGTACCAGGTTTGTTACTTTCTTACTTTTAATTTATTTTTGTTTGCTTTGAACTTGGTTTTTATTTCTTATTATTTTAAAAAGTGCGTTTTTATCCTGTATTTGTAGTATTTATTTTTATTTTATTTATTTTGTTTCACGGTTTATATATATATATAGATATATATATATATATATATATATATATATATATTGTTTTATTTTTATTTTTTGCTATGATCGATTACAAAATTGTGCTTTTTGTATTGCAGAGTTTGTTATTTTCACTATGGAGGTTATTTCTCTCACCGTCTAGCGTTTTCTAGTGTTTTATTTTTTCTAGGTTACACAAGCTGTGGCATTTTAGTGTTTTCATCATTTACAGGACAATTATAGTTTTTTGTGTAGTATTTTAAATATTCAAAATATTCAGATTGTATGGATCTTTTCAGTTATTACAATTGCTTGATCTATTTTTTTCTAAACAATAAAAAATCGCAAGCGTCACTATTTTGATTATATATATATATATATATATATATATATATATATATATATATATATATATATATATATATATATATATGCTAGCAGTTCAGCACGGTTTTGCTCGGGGCCTATGTAGTGTTCATCATTTTATGTGCATATGTATATATTAAAAAGTTTACATATGTATGGTAATGCCTTTCTATATAATAGGCTTCCTTAACTACCAAAGAGAAAAGTTGGTAAAGACACCAGAGGTCATTTTTTTTATAATTTGGACCTCGATTATGACCCGTTAGCATTAATTGTGTTGGGCTCAAATAAAATTGTAAATTAGATCCATGGTCAAGAAACCTATATCTAAAATTCCAAGTGTTTAGACCGAAAATTTGGCGGAGGAGTTTGGTAGAGTTTTAAAATGTCGAACTGTTAGACGTTGACCCTTCATCAGCTAAATTTCTGGCTGAAACCCGATTAAAAAATATTCCCAAATCTCAATACACCGTATGTAAAATCTCGACTTAGTAGACCGAAAATTGACCGTTATTTGGTAGAGAATGTAGACAGATAGACACACCCACACACAGTCATTTTCACTTTTATAGGTGTATATACATAAGTTATTCGAATTGGCGAAAGCGTAGTATAAGACTACATCACAATTACTTAAACATATTTTTATATCTGAACTTTACTTGAAGAATCCCACAATATAAGTTATGTTATATACAGTCAAAATCGGACGGATTTTTTACAATATTAGTTTGACTAGGTCATAAAATGTGGTATGCTAACGGGATATATTTTAACATTTCTTTATATATATATATATATATATATATATATATATATATATATATATATATATATATATATATATATATATATATAAAATTACCGGCACGACCTAGCTTTCCTATATATATTACGGAGTATTTTTTTTTTTTTTAAGTTTTAGTCTAACGAGCTTTGGTTTGACGAGCATTAGTTTGATGAACCGCATAAATATATGTGTCGTTCAAGACAATGATAGATACACCACATATAATGAAAAGAAAACTAAAAAAAAAACAACTAAAAAACAAACTAATTATTGTACATATAAACAAATAAAAACACATATTTAAAATAGTTCAACGGTGGTAAATCTGGGTGTTTTTTTTCGTAAAAGTAGCTTTTCATCTGTGTAATTACCAAGTTTGAATAAATATTTACTTTGCAAAGAATATAATATCTGAAAATTGACATTTATTAATAGTCTGGTAACGCACAGTTCAAGCATTTAAAAATAGAACCGCTGAGATACAACGCGCGGCTCTTTACAAACATACTTTTCTTTCTCCAACTTTACAACATGACAAGAAAGAAGAAAAGAAAAAAAGAAACAAAACACTACACTGAAGATGGAGTATACCTCTGAAATATATTTGTACTAAATTTCAAACAAGTGAAATATTTGTTTATTTTCCTATTATTACGTTGTGATCTGACTTTCAAGCGCACGTGATGCGTATTTTATTTGATTCAAATTGAAACAACGTTTCTATATCAACTCACACCTTTTGACGTTAAATAAAATATGTCAGCAATGTAGTTATTGTTTAAAATTTATTAAATCACAATTTTAAATAGAACACTTATAACGTATATCTCGATAGAAACATTAATTAATATACCGTTATTTAATAAAATCATTTTTTTAAATGTAATATGCTAATTACATGATCTCTTAATTGTATATTTTGCAAGAGTATGCTATATATATAGAAATGCATTAAAGAGTAAAGTAAGGAAAAGTTTGTATATATTAATCAAATCGTGGACAAACAAAGAAACAGGTATACGAAGTTGTGTGTATATAGGGCGAATTAACTCTTTTTCTGGGTCAACGGCCAACTAGCACCGTGAATATTTGTGTGTGTGTATTGGGGTAGAGGGGGCTCCCGTAAGCCGTGGTGAAGACAGCCTTTCTAGGAGAAGTAAATCTCTGATTTAAAAAAAAAAACATAAAGCGGAAGACCAGTACCCGCATTAAGCTGGTCTGCAGTTTAATTTGTTGCTGGCTATCTTGTTCTTGCTTGTTGCTGGATCTCAACATTTTGAACCGAGAGAGAGAGACTTAGCTGTCGTACAAAGCTAAGACTCTGTAACATCATATTTGTATAGATACTCCCTCAGACATTTGGGCTCCTGGATTTTAAATGTCTGAGGGAGTGGCACGCGTCTGAAAAGACGTTGCAATCATCATTCATATATATATATATATATATATATATATATATAAAACATGTTAGGTAATAACTTATTGAAAGTAATAAATTCTGCTTTTTGTTTTAGGCATCCAAGGTCATAAAACACATGACATATATTAAAATACTTTATAGCTGCGCAAGATACTTAATGAGAAGTATAAAACTATACAATAAAAGGAATGAAAAAACTGATTGCTAGAGCAAATATTACGATCATAAGAAAACGGTACAGTTGGCTATATAAAATTATTGACAAAAATATTTACTATGAAACTAATAAATTTGCAATAGCAAAAAAAAACACTTCGCTTTAATAAATTATGGCAGCAATGATAGAGTACCTGGGACAACATATAAAATGTAAAGTCATACTATTAATAACACCACGTTTAAATTAGGAACGCCGATCTTAAAATCGGATTGTCTACGAATTTATATAAAATTAGCGTATAAATAAAAAAGGACGTATATTTATTCCAGGAATTTTAAGTAGAGTTCCTTAGGGATTTTTTGTTTATACTATCTGTAATTACCTGGAAATGGTTTAGGGACGATAAAGAAAGTTATTCCAAATCTTATTTATGTTTCATTTAAGATTTATTTTTTTTTAAGAAATCACATCTTATCAAGACCCAGAGGCCACTCGAGTATAAGGGTTAAAGAGTGTAAAGTGGTGAAAAGGACAATATCATAGCAATCGTTAGAAGTATGGATTACTTAAAGGAAGCGGCTAATCGAGAACTTGATTACATTGGACTTGAAGACGGCCATTTTGTAGTAAGCTGGAAAGCAGGAAAACGGAAGAGAGATCCACAGGTGTGCAGTTCTAAGAAAGCTTTGCTCATAGAATCTACGTTTAGGTTTTGGCACAATTCGCATTTGGATCCTGATCAATAGATGCAAATTGAGGTTCCAAAACGAACAGAAGTTAAATGCTGTTCAAACTTAATGGAAGTATCAGTTCAGAGAATCTGTTAATTGTAAAAACTCACAGACGAAGCTTTCACAGCTTTCATGTAGGTAGCCAATCTGATGAAGTCCTGAGTTCTTTCTCGCCAGAAGACGAAAAACGATCTAAAAATATCGAATTTATTTTATGAAATCATTTCTCTTTCTTGGCGGAAATAAGTAAACTGGACGCGTAACTTTAACGCCTGCATAAATATAAATTTAGTTAAATTCGCTTAAGTTTTAATGTTTGCTAATCTCTCTATCGAAAGCTTAAGCGGTAACGGCTAAGATTGCAGCGCTAAATGCATTGGTTTATTCTTCTAGCTGATTTCATCAAAGTCATATTTTTTACTTTTGCAACATAATAGTATATTGACTACTATATAATAATCAATAAAGACTTGCCCCTATAATAATAAATACGGAATCTGCATAAATTGATATACCATATTGAAGCATATTTTATGATCAGCCTGCTATAATATATATATATATATATATATATATATATATATATATATATATACACATATATATACATATATATATATGTATTTAATTATGTGTGTGTGTGTTTGTGTGTGTGTGTGTGTGTAATCAGAGCTTTATACGTGCCCATCGTTTGGTTGCACTAACGTGCTTTAAAACGACGAAACAGCTGTTTGTTGACTACATGTACCTATATTTAAAACTGTATCTCTTTCTCATACTTCCTTCTTTTCATAATTGTTCTGCAACCTGTTTTCTTTTTTTTTTCTTTTTTTTTCGTGTTTGTTCTTTATTTTTTATTTATTTTTATTTTTCGTTTTCCGATTAAATTTAATGAAAAAATAAACACTGGTCGCCGGAGCAATCACTTTGTAGTTGGACCTCCCGTCGGGCCACTCTGAAAGTAAGGAGAGCAAGGCTTTCACATTCACACGGGTTCATTGTCAAGTGAGGCCTGCACTGACGCTGGGGAGCGTCGGAAAGCATAGCCGGTGATCAAGATAAAGGAACTAGAAGGTAGGCGAACGAAAGAAGTGCAACGCAACAAACGGGAAGTAAACGGTCGTACAAAAAGGCCAAGTCATTCAACGAAGTGGGTCTTGACCCTAAAAGTGGAAGGAAAAAGAGAACAAGGAAAATGCATGCATTTTATTCTATTTATTTATTATGTTTTGTTTGTTTTGTCTTGTGCTGACGGCGGAGACAAAAACGATACATTCATAGATTTATTACGCGTGTTTTTTTTCTTGTTTTTATTTTTATTTTTATCTGTTATGTTTTTTTTTATTTTTCGTTTTCATTATAATTCAATAAAGAGAAAATATAAATAACTATAAAAAAAAATTATTTTCGTTTAAACAATTTTTTTCTAAAATAAAAACAACAAAAAAGACTCCCGTTCAAATGTGAAGTGGCCATCGAGAGAACGGGCTCTTAAGTGTCATCAGAAAAGCTTGCCGAGAATTGAAGGGCACTTATTTTCCTACGACTCCCACTTGACGATTAAAATATTGTGATCTCTTATCATAAGGTTATACTTCAATAATTTCGATATCATTTGCCTTATTTACAACTTTATTTGCTCATAAAATAAGATTAGAGCTATTGACTTCGTGTAAAAACAATTTCATTTATCTATATATCTTTAACAGTGAGAATGTATGTTTGTGTGTGTCTGTGTACATTTTCCTACTAAATAACTCTGTCAATTTTCGGTCTAAATACCTGAGATTTGGGATAACAAGTATTGAGATTTGGGAAAAACTTTTTGATCGGTTTTCGGCCAGAAATTTGGCTGTAAAGGAGTCAAAGTTCAACTATTTTACCTTTGAAAACTCTACAACACTTGTTCGCCAATTTCGGGTCTAAAAAAAAAATTTGAAATTTTAAATGTAGGTTACTTGGACATGGATCAAACTTTTTAATTTGATTTGACACAAGGATAATAAATGTTAAGATATCAAGAGTGGGGCCAAAGTTTAAAAAATTGATATTTGTTGTCTCTACAAAATTACTCAGACACATTTTGGTCTACACATTTGAAAACCTTACATAAAGTGTATCCACACGTAGGGCAAGTTATGAATAGTACATAGGACCCGTGCAAATCCGGGCTGACCTGCCAGTAACAAAACAAAGTGTGTTTTTTAAATCTCTGTAATATAATTTAACTTTTCCCCATACAAAACTGACACCTCATACATCCATATTTCCATATGTGCGAACGTTTAGTTTATCAACGTTTACTATTCTACGGTTATTTAGTAGTGATAGTTAAATTAATCATAATCGGAATCGGGAATTAGAAATATCGGAACTAAGGTGAGGTAACACAATCAGATCAGTTACAACTGCATCCTTATTTACGTATCCAGAACTGATTTTATTGATTTAATCTTATTTTTAATGCTATTTCCTATTACATATTCAAAAGCTGAAATGAGTAATGTTCATTGATTTTAAAGAACCCGAATCACTTTGTTTATAGACCGCCAAAAAAACACTAGCGACTATGTAAATTTTATCCCAAAACAGAAGTATATCTGAAATCGGTTTTGTAACTTCTGCGAATATAGCGTACATGTTTTAGCCAAATTTATTAATTACTAGATGTTAAGAAAGGTGGAAAGGAAAACGGAAACGAAATCGTTAGTTTTATCAATATCTTTTATTGAGAACAGATTCTCTAATTGTATCGGATTTGAAAACAAATATTGGTATCGTCCCCGTACTACATTCTACATATCTTTTTAATCAGGTAATATACATATTAATTTTTCTTTCGTTTTGGGATTGAGTTACGTTTAAGATTTGCATTTAATTTTGGTACAAATAGCTAAAATTTAAATCTCTGTTAATTTCAACTTATCTCACGGTGTGTTGTTTGGAACCTGGCTTTTTGTTCATGCGCTATCCCTTGTGCTTCCGTGACAGTTTCACTTTCTCTATCTCTCTCTCTTTCTCTTTCTGTATCCGTCGTGCTCATTCCATCGCAGTTTTTTAGAGTCATGTGTTAATAGTTATACAATGGCCAAAGGGTTGTTGGGAGAACTCGATGATTATAAGACTGGTCTTCGAAAATTCTTGAATAGAAGAAAATTAGATAAAATGATATAAATGCTTAAACCGTATCTCACGTAAGACCGGGGTTTCAGCGAGAGATTTTACCCGGTTGCATACCGCAACGTATGTTTTTTTGTTTTTTGTTTTTTTTTTACTGTGTGCTATCAGCTGAAGAAAAGAGAAAGAGGGGAATACCAGTTTGCAGAAAACAAAACTTGATAAGGCTCTAGACTGTTTAGACATATGTCTTGATTTCGCGCTTGATGAGATTTTAATTTGTTTTATTTCGTATATAACATGTGAAATTAGTACAAATAAGAATATATATCAGCAAGGGGTCATCATTAAAGTCAGATTAAATATAAACACTCCTGATCTAATTTCATATAATCATAGATTATGTGTCAATTTGAATAAACATTATTGATATATCGAGATTTATTTCGATTAATATTATTTTATACTTTCTTCAATTGATTTAATGGTCGGTACCTTTTTATTCGGTAAAGAAAACAAAACTTTTTTTTGCAATCTGTTAGGATTAGCTGATAGAACTCGCCGCACATACCCCAGACTTAACCAACGAATATCAAATCATAGCCTTTCATTGCTGGTTTCGTTGATGTCAAAAAGCTTTTTTACTCTAAGTGTTTCTTTTCTCATTTTGCTAGATTATTGTATCTTCTCCGTGTTTTCCTGGTTATATTAACATAGAAAGAACTTATCCTGCCTTGACAGAGTTCAGAGTAGCCTAGTAGGGGGATGCTCTTTTCTCTTCCCTGAAACCACTTTTTCACAGTCGAGCCGTTGCGAGTCTGTCTCTGCTTTATCGTTGTTTTCATGGCAAGTGCCCGTCTGGGATCAAATCTATGATCCCCCTCGCCAAACTTTCACGAGAAACACTAGTCTAGCTGGACGCATTATCAATAATCCCCCTACTCTTTATCCGTGCCTAAACCAAAACGTAAATTCCATGAACAAAGTTTCACACTTGTGAGACTCTCTTCCGGCTTTCCGGCTGACTACAATATGGTCGTCTTCAAGTCCAATGTAAACAACTTCTTGATGAGCCCTTCCCCTTAAGTAATCCAATTTACTAAATTTCCACTACTAACAATTACTATGACATTTTCCCATTGGCCACTGTACACTTATCAATCCTTATCCTCGAGTGGCCTCTGGACCTTTATAAGTGGTGACTCCTTTGTAGAAAAATTCTAATTTCAGAAAATCATAGGTTATGTCTCAATTTGAATAAACATTATTGATGTATCGAGATTTATTTC
The DNA here is from genome assembly GCF_053919585.1 of Euprymna scolopes. NCBI lineage: Eukaryota > Metazoa > Mollusca > Cephalopoda > Sepiida > Sepiolidae > Euprymna > Euprymna scolopes. The sequence continues at coordinate 45,150,880 of NC_136490.1, read as the reverse complement.
AATTACTATTATTTTATACTTTCTTGAACTGGATTAATGCTAAGTAACTTTTTCTATTAAGTAAATAAAACAAAGACATTTTTGCAATGTATTAGGATGAGCTCATAGAACGTGTTTCTTCTCGGCGCAGATACTCCCGACTACGACAACGAATAGCAAATCATAGCCATTTTTTGCTGGTATCGTTAATGTCAAACAGCTTTTTTCTCTAAGTGTCTATTTTCTTATTCTGCTAGATTTTTTTTTAAAGCTCTTCCATGTGTACCTAGTAATATTAACATTGGAATGTTTAATATGTAATGTGAACAATCCCTTTTTATAAATTGTTCGAAATATTAGCCTCTTACATCAAGTGGCAATATGCGTTGTTTGAGGTAAAAATAATAAATAAAATGTGTATAATTTGCACTACACTTTGTATGTTTTCTCCCTTTCTTGTGACTGATAAAAGCTCCGACATTGTTTAGCAAACGGAACTTCAATTCGTACTCAGGATTCTGCAAAAGAATATGCGGCTACTCGTTCAATCCTGAGCAATACTAGATGTTTTATGCTAGTTATTCGATTAGCTTAAAACAACGCTTGCATTTAAGAGAGGCTTATGAATTCATTACATTTATATCGATATCTGGAAAAGAACAATGCTCCTGTAAGATGACCAAGAGACGGGGGGGGTACGAATTCGGTAAAAGCGAAAAGATTCCAAAATGGCGGCGATAAAAAAGCAAATGAATCTGAATAGCAGATAACAATAAGGGCGGAAACAACCGAGGGCATCAAGTAAAAACAAGTCGACATAATGAACTGGAATCAGGGACAGATCAGATGCCTTCGTGGTCGGAGAGTAAATAACAAATGAAATAATTAAGACTATGAATAAGGGACAATTTGCCAAGAAAAACAAAAAGGAATGATATAATCAAAGACGATATTTTTTAAATATTATTTCTCTCGGGTCCTTGATCAGCCATGAACGTTGACATCACGGACGGACATCAGAAAAATGAAGAGAGAGAAAAAAAAAAGAAGACATTCAAAAAAGAAACGTTACTCAAACGATTATTAACTGATGGGTTCGCTTCGTATATTTGTGTATAGAATTGCCAGTTGAATCTGGTGCTTGTATAGCAAAGGATTTCATTTGAATTGAGAGATTTCGTCGTGGAGCATAATACCACAGAAAACTAATTACACAAGAATAACACTTTTGTTAAAATGTTTTTAATATGTTAACACGTCGCAAAGAAACTGGGGGCACGTAATAACTTGATTCCCTATTGTTGTAACAACGATATTTAATTCCTTGTTCTCCCACCACTCGTGACTTCTCGTTACGACTGTAACGTCTGCCACATATCTAACGTTACCGTTCGCTCAACGTGTTCTTTCTTTTTTATTGTCTTTTTTTTCTTGCTTGCGGTGACTTCATTTCGCACACAGTTCGGTATTTGGATAAACGCGCCTGCACTCTTTTCTAGCACTTGCAAAGATTAAAAAATTAAGAAGTCATCTAATTTCTATGTCTTGAATCCGTATTCTAATTGGAATGGTACACACTTACATATTTGCAATTCTAGATATTATTTAAGAGTAAAGCTGTAAGTTTTATGGTTATTATGCAGAAAGTGAAATTCAAGGAGTTTTGTTTCATCCATGATTTTGACTAAACTATATTGAATATATTGATTTTCTATTAACGGCTAATTTTAAAAAAAAAATGTTTTGAACGCTACTAACTGAAGTTCTTTCAACACAGTTTGCAATTTGGAGACGGAATTGTTTTTGTTGAGATAAGTGATTTCAATCATGCTTTTTATTTTAGATTTAAAATATTAACAACTCCATTTTATTTCAGTATTTAATTTGTGTATTTCTGTTTTATAAAATGCTAGCTTTTTTTTCTAGTCCAATACCGGCTTCCATCTTATCTCGAAATTACTTATAACGGCACCAACTTACTTTCGGAAGACCCCCCCCCATCAGTCTTTTCTTTTATATCGTAAGCTTCTTAAAACTTTACTAGCTTAAGTTCAGAATAAAATCACGATTTTCTATTAACGGCTAATTTAAAAAAAAAAATGTTTTGAACGCTACTAACTGAAGTTCTTTCAACACAGTTTGCAATTTGGAGACGGAATTGTTTTTGTTGAGATAAGTGATTTCAATCATGCTTTTTATTTTAGATTTAAAATATTAACAACTCCATTTTATTTCAGTATTTAATTTGTGTATTTCTGTTTTATTAAATGCTAGCTTTTTTTCTAGTCCAATACCGGCTTCCATCTTATCTCGAAATTACTTATAACGGCACCAACTTACTTTCGGAAGAACCCCCCCCATCAGCCTTTTCTTTTATATCGTAAGCTTCTTAAAACGTTACTAGCTTAAGTTCAGAATAAAATCACGATTTTCTATTAACGGCTAATTTAAAAAAAAAAAATGTTTTGAACGCTACTAACTGAAGTTCTTTCAACACAGTTTGCAATTTGGAGACGGAATTGTTTTTGTTGAGATAAGTGATTTCAATCATGCTTTTTATTTTAGATTTAAAATATTAACAACTCCATTTTATTTCAGTATTTAATTTGTGTATTTCTGTTTTATTAAATGCTAGCTTTTTTTCTAGTCCAATACCGGCTTCCATCTTATCTCGAAATTACTTATAACGGCACCAACTTACTTTCGGAAGAACCCCCCCCCATCAGCCTTTTCTTTTATATCGTAAGCTTCTTAAAACGTTACTAGCGTAAGTTCAGAATAAAATCACGATTTTCTATTAACGGCTAATTTAAAAAAAAAAATGTTTTGAACGCTACTAACTGAAGTTCTTTCAACACAGTTTGCAATTTGGAGACGGAATTGTTTTTGTTGAGATAAGTGATTTCAATCATGCTTTTTATTTTAGATTTAAAATATTAACAACTCCATTTTATTTCAGTATTTAATTTGTGTATTTCTGTTTTATTAAATGCTAGCTTTTTTTCTAGTCCAATACCGGCTTCCATCTTATCTCGAAATTACTTATAACGGCACCAACTTACTTTCGGAAGAACCCCCCCATCAGCCTTTTCTTTTATATCGTAAGCTTCTTAAAACGTTACTAGCTTAAGTTCAGAATAAAATCACGATTTTCTATTAACGGCTAATTTTTAAAAAAAAAATGTTTTGAACGCTACTAACTGAAGTTCTTTCAACACAGTTTGCAATTTGGAGACGGAATTGTTTTTGTTGAGATAAGTGATTTCAATCATGCTTTTTATTTTAGATTTAAAATATTAACAACTCCATTTTATTTCAGTATTTAATTTGTGTATTTCTGTTTTATTAAATGCTAGCTTTTTTTTCTAGTCCAATACCGGCTTCCATCTTATCTCGAAATTACTTATAACGGCACCAACTTACTTTCGGAAGAACCCCCCCATCAGCCTTTTCTTTTATATCGTAAGCTTCTTAAAACGTTACTAGCTTAAGTTCAGAATAAAATCACGATTTTCTATTAACGGCTAATTTAAAAAAAAAAATGTTTTGAACGCTACTAACTGAAGTTCTTTCAACACAGTTTGCAATTTGGAGACGGAATTGTTTTTGTTGAGATAAGTGATTTCAATCATGCTTTTTATTTTAGATTTAAAATATTAACAACTCCATTTTATTTCAGTATTTAATTTGTGTATTTCTGTTTTATTAAATGCTAGCCTTTTTTTTTTTTTTTTTTTTCCTCGTACATATGTTTATTTATCCACCGAGTTGATAGCAAAAATTACGAATTATACTCATTTTTAGTTCGTGTGAGGGGAATCTATCACCATACTTTCCCTTAAACACGTCTGTTGGACTTTTATTAAGTAGAATACTTAATATTTTTTGTTTTTTGTTTTTTTTTAATGGAGAGTAGAAAACGCATTGTGGATGCGTTATCGGCAGCTCCTGTTACTCTCGCTTCTTCTTATTTGTCCCTCAGTCCTCATTTTTTTAAATGAGTGATTTTTCGGACAAAGGGAGAAGAAAAAGCTGTTTTCTAGGTTGGCAGTATTTTTGCGAACAGTTGGCTGAGATGGCGGAAATTTTCTGTTTCTATGTCTATCCTTGTAGCCATGTCACTAGTAAGGGTGCTGGAGGTAAACGTTTTGTCTGGGCTGACGTTATCCGCCTGATAGTCAGGGACCCGAACCTTGGATTAACCACTAAGGAGGCTGTCCTATCAGCAGGTGCAAAGTACTGGGGCTGCTGTATTGCCATTTGGTGAATGGATTCTGGACCATGCAGTAGCTTCTGGTGGGGCCTCTCGATGCCATACTAGTGGGTAATTGTTACGGCTTTACCTTATCATTAACTACAAATAAAAAAAAATAAAAAATTCTTCGTTTCTTTTTCTCTCTTAATTTCCCCTCTCTGTCCTGCTCTAAGTAAATCTGTCGACCTAGTCCACAAATTCCAAAATTTCATCATGACAAGTTTCAAGAAAAAATACACGATTAAACCCGGTTCCCCAACTTCCAACGTAGACCCCTACTACCATGTCTCCTTCTCCAACATCAGGGGTCTTCGTTCTAACCTTCCAGAGGTTGAAACCCAATTACAGGAGACTAAACCAGACCTTTTATTTTTAAGTGAAACTGGCATTGGACAGGCTATTTCCCTAGATGAGTTTGCAATTTCAGGATACTCTAACTTAACTTCTAAATCTGACCCCCAAGATCGCCATGGACATGGAATATGTGCCTATATTAAAGATAGCTTTCCATGTGGGAGGGACATCTCCAGGGAAGATCCTAACTTACCCTATATGTGCTTCCGGGTTGCTTTAGCTCACACTACTGCATTTATATTTACTCTCTATCGCCCCCACAACAGTGGAGTTACTATCTTTCAAAGCATATCTGAGAAAATTGACCAAGTCCTTTCTACTTATCCTTCAGCTAACATTCACGTATGTGGAGACTTCAATGTTCACAACGTTGAATGGTTGACCCACTCAAACAAGACCGATGATGAGGGGAGGTTCTGTCATGATTTCTCCATTGCCTATGACCTCACTCAGATTGTTCAGGAACCTACCCGTGTGCCCGATAATGATGGCCAGTATGCGAGCCTACTAGACCTTTTTCTCACAACTTGCCCTGAACTATGTTCAGTTTCTGTTCTGTCGCCTCTTGGATCTTCCGACCACTCTGTTGTATCAATTAAGATAAAAATGAAATGTAATAAGTCCCCAGATGTACCTCTTCATCGTACAGTATATCGATACACTAAGGCTGACTGGGATAGCTTCCGTACATTTATATCTGATCTACCTCTGCATTCCATGTTTAAAAAGGATGTGTCCTCTATAGTATTAGACCTAACTGAATGGTTAATTGTAGGTATTGACCATTTCATACCCTCTAAAAAGTTTCAGCAAAAACCTAACAGCCAGCCATGGTTCTCTCCAGAATGTGCTGCTGCCATTGCGCACAGAAATCACTTTTTCCACTGCTTCAAACGTAATAGATGTATGGAAACTAAAGCCGTTTTCAGGACTGCCAGCAACCATTGTAAGAAAGTAATAAGGAACGCAAGAGAGTTGTATGCTCAATCTGTTAAGTCCAAAGTAGCTGAGCAGCGGCTTGGTTCCCACCAGTTTTGGCAAATAGCAAACAGAATCCTGAACAGAAGCGTGTGCTCCATCCCAACTATTATCAATGGACCTGAGGTAATCTCGTCAGCATCAGACAAAGCCAAACTCTTTGTCAAGAACTTTGCAGCAAATTCTACCCTTTGCGACCAAGACCGCCAACCCCCAATATTTCCTCCTGTATCAGAAAACACGCTATGTGATATACGTATATCTGTACGTGATGTTGCCAAGCTAATCAAAAACCTTGATTCGAGTAAAGCAACTGGCCCTGATGGTATTCCAATTATAGTACTCAAAAAACTTCAACCTGAATTAGCGCCCATACTTACAAAACTGTTTAAACGTTGTCTTAAGGAGAATAGTTTCCCATCTCCCTGGAAAACCTCATCAGTATGCCCTGTATTTAAGAATTCAGGTGATCGCTCATCCCCCTCTCAGTACAGGCCAATAAGTCTCCTGTGCGTCATGAGTAAGTTGCTAGAATCTGTGTTAAATACAGAAGTAATCAAACATCTCAACAAAAATAACCTTCTTAGTGACACTCAATATGGTTTCCGTTCTGCTAGATCTACAGCAGATGTCATTACAGTTATATCGCATAGGATTAGCAAATCTCTCGACGGTGGCAATCTTTTTAGAGCAATTGCTCTTGACATATCTAAAGTCTTTGATAGGGTATGGCATAAAGGTTTACTTCATAAGATCGCTAGCTATGGTATAGCTGGAAAAGTCTTCTCAATTATTAAATCATTTCTTTCTGATAGGTTCATAAGAGTAGTAGTTGAGGGGCAAAAATCAGAAGCTCACAGTATTAATGCCGGTGTCCCTCAGGGATCCATCCTGGGCCCAACTCTTTTCCTGATCTACATTAATGATCTTCCAAATCATATCCTTACATCATTTGTAGACATTTATGCTGACGACACTACCATTTATGGTACCACATCTAAGACAGTAAACGACCAAGTTCTCTCCAATTCTCTCTCCTCTGATCTTGAGCACGTAGTACAATGGGGAAAGGAGTGGCTGGTTACTTTTAATGCATCTAAAACCAAGCTTCTCTCTTTACATCATCAACATTCTAATCCACATTTGTCATCAATTGAAATGAATGGCTCTCGTCTTCAGGAGGCCTCAAGTTTTGACAAGCTTCTGGGCTTGACCATTACTCCTGATCTTAAATGGAACACGTATATCAAATCTGTTGCCAAGGCCGCTGGAAAAATGGTGGGATCTTTCTATCGATCCAGTAGATATCTCACTGCTGATGCTATTCTCTACCTATATAAGAGCCAGGTACGTCCAAGGATGGAATACTGTTGCCACATCTGGGCAGGAGCTGCTAGAAAGGACTTGTCCTGCCTTGATAGAGTTCAAAATAGACTTCGTAGCCTCGTAGGAGATGTCCTTTTCTCCTCCTTGCAACCTCTATCTCACAGAAGAGATGTTGCGAGTTTGTCTCTGATGTATCGTTATTTTCATGGAAAGTGTTCAACTGAGCTTCAATCTTTGGTCCCCCCTCGCCAAACTTTCACAAGAAACACTCGTCTAGCTGTAAACACTATCAATAATTTCCCCCACTCTTTATCTGTGCCTAAACCTAAACGTAGATTCCATGAACAAAGCTTCTTTCTTAGAACTGCACGCCTGTGGAATTGTCTTCCGTTTTCCTGCTTTCCGGCTGACTACAATATGGTTGTGTTCAAGTCTAAAGTAAATAAGTTCTTGATGAGCCGTTCCATATAAGTTATTAAATTTACCAAATTTTCATTACTAATGATTACTATATTGACCAATTTCTACTGTACACTCTTTAACCCTTATCCTTGAGTGGCCTCTGGGCCTTGATAATGTGGTGATGCCTTTGTAAAAAAAAAAAAAAAAAAAAAAAACTATATTGAATAAGATTTAATTATACTTGGACTTTCTAAATGGAAATTTATTTTCACATAATACACCTTAAACCAATTTTAAATATTTCCTGAAAGTGGAAATTCAGAGTATATACCATAACTAATATCGAATAACTATTAACATTTCTCACAGGTTGGACTTATTCAAAATCTGCCGCTTTGAGATAAAAACTAAAACAGTCTATTAAAAAGGAGAATTGTTTATGCGTATAATTAGCTAAAACTAAAAACGAACTACAGATGAAATAAATCCACATTTTCTTAACGGAAGTTTATATTTATGTAATACTCTTTAAAACGCATTTCATTATTTTCTGAAAGTCGAAAGTCAAGGTATATAAGATCATTAATATTGAATAACTATTGTTAAAAATTCTCAAAAATTGGAGTTATTCAAGATTTAACACTTGAGATGAAAACAAAAAATATATAGTAAAAATGACAGTTTTTTACACGTATGCTTAGATAAGAGTGAAGAACTATACAACAAATACCCACAGATTTTAAATATTCTTGATCAGCGTTACCGGAATTATGATATCTATTAATATTTTAATTCTATATCGATAAAGAAATTGTTACGAAGAGTAGGATTTCCGGAAATGGTATACACTAATAAAAGAAAAAAAAATCCGAGTTTTAATCAAGGGATTACTTACGTTAAACTGATTTCTTTCTCACGGAATTTGTGTTCAGAGGAACGAATAAGCTGGCCGGCGGAGGTAAATGTTACTAGGATTAATGAAGACTGAAAGATAGAGAAATTAATAGAGATGTAAAGATGTTGCATATTTTCTCCTATCTAATATTACTATCATATTCTTTTCAGAATTTATAATGATTGATGAATTAGTTTAGAAGAAAATTCTGTAAAGAAAAATAGAAATATGATCACATACATTCATCCCAATCTATTGCATCCCAATTATTATAGAATACAGACGTTATTTATAGCGCAAGTCTATGGTTGTCGAAAACGTAAGGAAAATAAGGGAAACATGCATGGCACTTCGCAAGGGCACAGAGAATGATGCATAAAAATGACAAAGTTCCGCATTTACCACACCCTAATATCGCCCCAAACGTCTTTAGAGGACGTCAAATCCTGATGAAAATGACTAAAACGTGAAATTTAAGGCTTTAACATATGTAGATTTAAGTTCTGCACCATGAAAACAAAGGAAATGACTGAGTCCATCATTTGAACCCTCCTGTTTAGCCCCCAAATCTCACAATGCCTTAACATATTTAAATTTGAGTTCATCACCATGCAAAACTGCTAAACAGACATACACGGGCAATTTTGGACAAATATGGTAAAATGGTTTAAAAAAATGGAGTGTTATTATTAACGCTAAAAGAGCCCCTGGTGCACACAAAATGGTTATCGCGAAGTATAACAAAATTATATCGAAACCAGTATCTGTTTATCAGTCTGGCTATAATCAGTTACAACTTTTCAAAAAGTTTTATTAAAAAAATCAAATGCATCATTTTGTTTGAATAAGCAAAAACGTGTCATTTTTAGTTATTTTAACTCGAAAGGCTCACTTTTTTTTTACTCACATCATGTTTAATGTTGGTTCAAAATTTCGAAAAAATTCCAAGGTGTAGTTATTGAGAAAAGTGCTGACAGTCGAACGGATAAACGGATCAGGGTAAATTAACAGGTCCACCCTCGGGGGACCAAAAATTAATATTGTACAATAATACACTATTTTCTACAACACATAGCAAACTAGAGAGGCTTTTTTCACCCAAGTTTAAATTCTGACAAGAACAGGCCAACCTGTTTGAGAGATTAAAATATAATCAACACGACTATTACCGTACATTTCTGAAGTATAAACTTAATTGACATATTATATGATGGAATATATATTTGCGAAACAAAATTCAAGAACATATTAAACGCAAAACATCATAACATAATCTTGCCGCTATAAGTACTCAGGAAATCGTATTATCTCCAGTGAAAAGTTTAATATATAATCCTACCAAGAGAATACAGTTACATATAATATATTTATGTACCCAAGTGCGGGGCATCACTTTGATAATTGTTACCTAAACAAAATACATAACTCAAATACAAGAACATCTACTAATCTAAAATGCACTTATAAGCATGGTAGATTATTTTCACAAAATGGAATAACAGTTTTACAATACAGATTTCCATAAAAAAGCCTAACGCCGACCTATATTTAATGTAATCTAAGGTAATCACCAACCTACTCAACGAAAAATAATCTAGATTGAACTCTTTGCTCTTAAAATATCAAACGTTTTTGCTTCATGCAATCCCCAAACTCCTTACTAATGTTCAGCGAATTAAGCAACCCTCACCAGCAAAATTCCACTACACACTCCGACAACACCTTCAACATTTGCCAATAAACTAGGTACTCTATCGCTAGTAAAAGTGATCCTGTCTTTTATAGATATAGGAATTGGTTAATTATTTTTTATTTTATTTTAGAACACATTGCAACGTTACACACGTTTACACACCGGCCACATGTTGTATATAGTCTACTTCGCAAAGAACATATCAATTAATGGCTCGACTTCTTTGTTTACAACACTTATTTCCTCATTCTCCCACAACGATTTCTGCAATGTCACTCTCGTCTTTAACGTGCTCGCTCTCCTTTTTATAATATTTCCTTTGTTTCTCGACGTGACGTCATTTCGTCCGCGGCTCGGGATTTGCATAAGCGTCCCCGCGCCCTGTTACACACCTCAATCATTTTCGGTTAATTTAATGTCGAATCCTGCCATACACAATATTACAAATTTGTTAACGGCGTTGACTTTCTGTCTCCTCTAAAAGCAGCTGTTCAACCTATCTTAAAAAAATGGACTTATCCAGACCCCATAAATATACTTACATCCAAATGTAGTGAGCTCAGTCCTTGAAATTCATATATTTCCCGCCGGCGATTTCGTTAGCATACCAGTGAAGATTCTGATATTGGAAATCAGTCCGCCAGTCGGACTGATGCATTAGTTCTGTTTGTCCTAGAAATTTCATCAACGTTGACCTTGCTGCACTTTTGGAGAGGATCAGGTCTATTACTAACAGGTTGTGATGCCTCGAGCGGCAAATGCCGACGGTATAAGTTAATCTCCCATTAGACAAGAGTATTCCTCCTTTGGTGGTCGCTTCTTTAGTTCTGCCCACCTTCCGACCTCGTATAAAATCATGCGGTGAGATGGAAATCAATTCAGCATTCGAGTCAATTATGGCTGTGAATCTATGACGTGCACTTCTGTAACATATTTTTGTTTATAAAGTATTTGCTAATCACTATTGTTCTGTTTATTAATACCTACTTTCAACGGTTCAACAATGTTGGCAAATGTTAAACATAATTTATTGAACATAAACGCATACATAAATGATTGCAACGAATACTGGTAAACTCATAATTGTAAACGTTCAAACATTCGCCACTTATCAAGAGTTGTTTGTACTCATTATAAACTGCTTATCGAAACGCAGAGACGCAATACAGGATGTAAATGATCGGTTTGGCAATGGACATCACTACGAAAGGACTAAAGACAATTTATTGAATGAGCAAAATATTACTTGGGATGTCATTATTATTAAAGTGCGACTCGACCAGCATTTATACATACAAGACTTCAAGAAGAGTATGTTGTAGTTGTATGTAGTTGGATGAGAAGCAGACCGGTGGTATCTAGCTCCACAAATGGCTAGTGCGAATCGTAATAGTTTCAATACCGATAGCATGATGCACAAATTCTATATTATTTGAATTATTCGGTCTACTGACCTCATTTTCAGTGTCATTCGCATAAATGCAACTTTCACTAGCGGGTAAAGTACCTGGCAAATTTCGATTTTAAGTGACATTATTTTGGAATTTGATGGTTCAATCTTCAATGCGTTCGACACTCAAAACACATTGTGGGAATACCTCCCAACACCTCCCCACTTATGGCTGATGGAAGGCGAGCATGTTATTATCTGTTGATTAATTAAATGTTTACGTTCGACATTCCGTGCAGACTCCCGAGTTCGACAAAAAATATCTCGCGTTTAACAAAATTAATATGGAGAAGGTTAGGAAAGATTGAAATAGTATATCGATTAACCCAAATTATATAGATTTTCATTCATTAATAATTTCGAAAAGGTATACCAGTTCTACAAATAGGCATAGCTATCTAGGTTTCAATAATAATCTTCAAAGTAATTTTTAGAAATCGTTTATCTATTTCCAGCATTCATGCCAACCAACGTTTATTTTTGTCAAGGAACTACAAAACAAACTAGATACTTCGTTTTATAGCAACTACTCCTCAAAGTAGTCGTGATGATAACCATAATATTAAACAATATGTAATTCCGCTCTACCTAAGATAACACCGTCGTTATGTCTTTTACAATCTGATCGAGAATATTTCCATAATTCTATTACGTTCTTAATTAATTATCAAACATCTGGATGTCATTTTATAGCTTTACCTAAATCTCCAACTTTTTTTTTTTTTGCAACGCTTGAAATGAGAAGATATATAAAAATTGAGGGAACTAGTCTCGCTTATCATTTAACAAACATGCACATCGATAAAGTGACAATACATCTTACTCTCGCATACCACACTTTATGAAAGCACAACGCAAATAGCAGGAAATCATTTTATAACCGACTTTAGCTCTACTAAACATCGCCGATTAAGAAAAGTGAATGAATCCACCTAGAATGCAAATGTTATTAAAAGAGACAGATCGCAGTAAGAAAGAATGCAAAACTGGATAAGTTTGAAAATGATATTAGGAAAAGGCTAGAATCGAACCCAGTAGGCAAGTGTTTAAAGATAATAGATATTAAAATCTTGGGAATGCAGGCCGATTCGCATTGTTCTCGCATGTTATGTTAGAGATAGAGCGATTGCCATTCTTTTAGGAATAACTGGATATTGAAAATGGCAGTTAAAAGAATAAACAATAACAAAGTTAACAATATTATGCGACAGATAGGTTTAATTTACGTGTTTTTTGTTTATGAGAAGTGTTAGATACATGTGCAAAGGCATGGGCAAATTGAAACGTGATAAAGTCACGTTGGGTGACCACACCTCTGACGTCACAAAGAAAGGAGATTCTCAATATATTGAGGCAGGGTTCGAAATTAGAGAATGACAGAGAGTCAGTTAGAGACGAGAGCCGGAGAGCGACTTAGTAAAGCTGATGCCATTAGATGCGAAGGGGGGGGGGTAAGAGGAGACCATGTAGCCATACGAGCTTGAATTCCTAAGTAATCAATCAGCCGTCTGGTAATTAAAGAAATCACCATATATATTGTGTAACTGTTTGTCTTCGTGTCGCCATTACAACCGAAAGGTAAATGTGTTTTAATTATCATCATCTTAGGTGAACATTGTGTAACCATCTTCCAAGTAATATGTCCCCGCCATCATCATCAATAATCTCTCTTTCCTCCTCTATATGTGCTAACAAGAACTGTGTCATAAACGTCACAGCTCCGTATTATCTATATATCTATAAAAGTGAAAGTGTATGTCTGTCTGTATGTATGTATGTTTGTATAAATTTCCCTACACAATTACTCTGTCAATTCTCAGTCTACAGACTTAAAATTTTATATACAGGCTATTGAAATTTGGGAAAATCTTTGTAATCCGTTTTCGGCCAGAAAATTGGCTGTTAAGGGGTCAAAGTAAAACGATTAGACCTTTGAGATCTCTACCAAACTCTTCCAACAATTTTGGGTCTAACCACTTGTAATTTTCGATATAGGTTCCTTGGACATGGATCTAACTTAATAACTTGATTTGAGCCCAAAACTATAAATCTTAAGGGGTCATCATAGGGATCAAAGTTAAAAATAATTTTACCTTTTCGGTCTCTACCAAATTACCCAGAAAATTTCTGGTCTAAACATTTGAAATTTTACATAAAGTGTATTCAGAGGTTGGGAAAGCTTTTTGATCGGTTTGAGACGAAAACCTGAGCTACAAATATATAAATGTATGTATGTATGTATATATGTCTGCCTAAAACTTTCGATGGAGGTGACGGATTTTCACAAGATCAGTATCGTTTTGAAGCTTCACCCTTCAGACGACAAATACCGAAAAATTGGTATAAAACATTAATCTTTTCACCCTCAAAGGGTACTTTTCTAAAGGAAGGGGTCGCTTTTTGGTCGTTATTTTCGAAAGGCATCCCCTCTTTTCGATTGTCTAGCCTTAATTGAAACCTACGTCATTTCCGGTTTGGCGGTGGTCCGAACAGCAAAGACGTCACGTTTTTTTGTCACGTTCTTTTCCTCCTTTGCAGTACGGGTTCGAGCCTGCCTTCCTACTACCACCTTTTTTTTTTGCTCACGACACACCTTCAAACACCCGGGCAAATATGACAAAAAATGATCATCACAGTCGCCATAATGTAAACAAATATATGTCATTATTATCCATTCTGTTCTGAGTCCCCGTATTATGAGTCTCCGATATATACACACTCCAATATGTACCCGATACACAACAAAAACAGTCAAAGATTTATTTCGGACATACATGTCCGCATATTTTCCTCACCACTTACACCCATTTGCACTCCTAGAATTGGATGATTTTTATAGTCCTACAAAATGTGTTGTGTTTTTTCTGCTTATTTACATAACACATGTACCAACAAATTTACTGTGGAAATACAAGTCGATTTTTGCTTTAAAACGTTTCACTTATCCAAAAAATTCCAGTTCGTTCGAAACGCATGTAAAGTTTTAGAAACAACAGACGGAATTTTAACGAAAATGACGATTATATTTCCTTAGATAAAACGTCAATAACATAGTTTTTCATCAGTTTCTCTCCTTATTTATCAATAATGACAAGGATTCGTATTCTCTCATACCACAATTTATGAAAGCACAACTCAGATAGCATAAGATCATTTTATAACCGAATTTAGCTTTACTAAATATTGTCGATAAAGAAAGGTGAATGAATCCAAGGTACAAACCTATCTAGCAATCTATCTTTGTCTTTTACTTGGTAGATCTTATTTATTTACTTCACAAAGTCGTTTTTAATGTGAAGAATATTAATCTCCTCAGAAAATAACGAGAAAGACTTCCCCATCACCAAATAAAGACAATTAAGCTAAGTATAGCATCAGAATAGATACTACACATTGTTTAAGTTATTTTATTTCGTAAATCAAAGTAAACCAACCGAAATTAGAGACAACACCAGTGAAATATATTTACTGAAAAGGACTCTAGGTATATGCTTGTGACTGCTCCTTAAAGTTTTCTAATATATGCCTCGCTAGAGTTCTCCATCACCATAATACCCCATCCACACTAAAGGGTTGTTCTACTTAAGATTTCCATATCAAGTTGTTCTTATTATTATATATATATATATATATATATATATGTATATATATAAATATATATATATATATAGATGTTCCTATACACTTATTTTTTTGTGTGTGTATTGTGTATTCATATTAACCATCTTTTTATATTTACTTAAAAAGTAAACATATATTTCTTATATATTGGTCCTGGAATTGACTACATTCGTATAAGGTCTAGTAAATTCCATTATTATTTTAAACATTAATTTTAATTAATCCCCTATTAGGATTTTATTTCGTTTTCTCATGGCATGATTATATTTAGTTAATTATTAGGTGTAATTATATTCATGCAGATATACTACATTATTTAAATTGTGCGTAATATTTCGTAATATTTGCGTAAAAAGGTTATAGTAATCATTAACCTCTTTATATATATATATATATATATATATATATATATATATATATATATATATATATATAAAGAGGTTCAATGTATGGGATATATATTTGATTTAAAAAGTGCGTACCAAACTCTTCTGTCAGTTTTTATTCTACAGACATGAAACTTAATATATAGGGCATTCGAACCGATGCGAAACTTTATATTTGGATATTAGCCGGGGAAAATCGCTGATAATATGTGAAAATAATAAAAAGTTAATTTGCCAGGTGAAAATCGAAAGACGGCATTACGAATATGCATGCGTAACGCAATAGCTATTACTTGATGTTAAAAGTGTTAAGCTTGCAGCAAACATGTCTTCAAAGCTCAGGAGTTAACGTCAAAGGAAAACGTAAATCGTAAGCTAAACATTTTAGTTTCGATTCTCGGTGGTTTTGTTTGAACTTTTAAATCATTACTATATATTGGATCCAATAGAAGATGACAATAAATACGAAATCTGCATTAATTAAAATATTATATTTAAGCGTATTTCATGACCAGGCAATGCAGGGTGGCCTGCTAGCATGTATATATATATATATATATATATATATATATATATATATATATATATATATATATATATATATATGAAATAGAAATGTATATTTATGTCTCGGTAGTAGAGTGAATAGCATATCTTATTTTTCTTTTATCTTATTTTTCTTTTATTAATATTATTGGATGTTTTTCCTTTTTTTCCTCTTTGTACAAATGTTTGTGAATTATTCCATGGATTTTGGCCTTTGGATTATTTTGGACCATCTTCCATTTACGAGATTTCCTTGGATTTTACTTGTGCTAATGGAAATTCAATTAACTTTCTTGAAGTTATATATTTGGAATTTACCGTCACTGGATTATTTATCTTCAACCAGACTATCCATTCACGTGTAATCAACTTTTTCTTCACCATATCCCCTCTGCTTCACTTTTTTTGTAATCAAGTAAGATCCTTGACTTACTTGTTGTTTCATCAAATATTTTTGCATGCAAAATCCGATCCAGCATTTTGCTAATTCCTACATTTGATGAGAAATAAAGTATTTCCTCGAAACTCCACGGATTAAGGACTATCCACTTATCTAGTGTTTCCTTCTCAGATTAAATATGGTTTTAACTCATTTCAAAGTGTTTTTAACATGTTTTATTAACTGTTTGCTCGTATATATATATATATATATATATATATATATATATATATATAAATATATATTTATTTAGTAATGTGACTGATAATTTAAAATTCAAATAAAAATTTATTAAAAATGTGTCTCATAAGAAGAAAGACAACAATGCATTTTTAAGCTACAATCAACATCCAAATGAATGCTTTGACGATAATTACGGTTTTCTAAATGCGAACAATTAAAAGATACATCTGCTTTACTTAAAACAAATTCTAAGTTTATTTATGGTGTCTTTTATATATATAAAAAACCACCCAATATGTTTTGCTGATGAGGAGACTTTGTTAAAAAAAAAAAACTATATGTCAAAATTATTGTCCATGACTTACTGTCTATCGCAATAAAAAAAATCGTTTCCGAAACGATCGTACAAATTATCAACTTTGTTGTGTTCCTTCTTATGAAACAGATTTTTAATTTTTAGTTCTAATTTGAATGGTAAATTGTCAATCACATTACTAAATATTAAAGTAGCTCTAGGGCGGTTGCCTATCGAGCTTATTATATATCTGCATTAAAACGAGCACTGCTCTTTTCTTGTATTTTAATTAAATTAGTAATTTTACTATCGCAGTAAAATACGCTATGCTCTTTAGACTACTGACCTAACCTTCTTTTAAATTATATATACATATATGTATATATATATATATATATATATATATTTATTCTATTCATAGCTTATGTAATCATCATCATCATCATCATCATCGTAGTCGTCGTCGACGTCTTCGTCGTCGTCATCATCAGTAGCTGCAGCAGTAGCAGCAGCAGCACCACCACCACCAACAGCAATATCAAAATAGGGTTTAGAGAAATAATAAACGGTTATATATAATAATTGATAATTATAATATGTGTTATTGCATTTCATAATGAATTTATGTTTTCAAGTTCTTGCATTCACCTTGAATTTTGTAATTAGGTTACCCTTATAAGAATTTACGTTTTTTTTTATCTATTTTTTTTATTTAGCTGGCAGTGCACTTTAATATTCTAGGTCGAAATGGTCGATCTTCTATATTAAGGTCGGCAGATCATTTACTAACAAAGTACACGCCTACGACACAAAGCAATTTCTAAATTTTAAAAAATATTAAAAACGTAAACCATACGAAACTTTTTCTAAATCAAGTGACTCAAAAAGAGGTTGATATGGCGCGAACAAAGCCAATACACCACACACACTCACTACCCAAACTAGTTGGATTTCGTTAACGGGTATTTATACATCGTTCCATCATATATAGGTATATTCTAGGACGAATCCAGTAATTTCTGTCGATAACATAATAGTAGCTATTGCATAGATCAAAAGCACCAAACAAGCTGTTCAGTTGAGTGAATCTGGTTAGGTTTGCTTCTAATAACACCAATTTGAATGGCGAAAGCACAAAGGCAACATTTCCATTATCATTCATTATCGAACGCCAACAGATATTCACGGACGTTAAACGATCGTCTTAATATTCGAAGAATCAATATTCAGCGCATGAAACAGGGACCATCACTACTACTTTTCATACCAATGGATATTTAATTCATAAAGACTTTCCCGTCAATAGACGTGTTTGACAAGGACTATAAACACATAATATATGTATATATTCACTTATAATACCATTATTGTCCAGTAATAATACTATTGTTTTACAGAGCGTTTATCGACGTAGCCGATGATTTGAAATAAACGATTCTTCGAAGGAAATAATAATTTAATTCTTAAATTAAGCATTATTATTATTATTATTATTTTTATTATTATTATTGTTGTTGTTGTTGTTGTTGTTGTTAATAATAATACTAATAATGATAATAATAAGGAAACACTACATGGAACCAAGAACACTGACACCGCATATCTATAATATGTCTAACCCAACCCTGCCCCCTTGCGACATCACTGCCTCCCTCCAAAAGAGTGAGGTCCTGGATATGAGCTTAAACTATATCCAGTGGTGAGGCTCCAGCTTGCGGGCTTTGGAGAGTGTGGAGCCACCCTTTAATTGCCATTGATCCCAGGTCCACTCTGACCCGGAGTGGTAGTACTTGTTAGCGTCCCAACTATGGGTTAAATAGAAACTGAGGTGAAAACAACAAATATATTCTATTAAAAAAATCTGTCTTCAAAATCTTTGGATTCGGCATTAATTAACCTGAAAAGGGTTGATATGCCGTAAATCAAAAACAACCAACAACCAAAAGAATGAGACCAAATAACAAAGTAGAATCGAGGAGGAAGCAAAAACAGATTAACTGACCAGACTTCAGCCGAAAAAGTGCGAAGAGAATTGGGACCTTGGAAAGGCTTATTGCCACTCAAATCCCAGCGAAGATCAATAGCTGCTGCCAACGAGAAATAAATGGCAAGCAGCTGTTGCGATAATGCCAATGCCTTTGCAAATGTTATCGAAAGAGGTGGAGAGTACTGGAAACCTGGGGAAACTTGTTTTCACTCAGCTTCCAGGGAAAATCAGAGGCTGTTTTCAGAGAAAGATCTCTGAAGGCCTGTGTGAAAGCTCCTTGTGAGACAATAATAATAATAATAATAATAATAATAATAATAATAATAATAATAATAACAACAACAACAACAATGATAAACAGTAAAAGTTTCAAACGGGTCATCATAAAGAATTCCCGTTGAGAATAACTTGTGGGGTTTGGTTGACAGTAACTCTCCACAAATTTCCAGTGCTTTCGATGACTTTTGCCGGGCATATAGAAAATGCAACAGTTAGTTTGCGTTATCACAATAGCCCTTTATCCCTTATTTCTCGTTGGTAGCGGCCATTAATCATCACTCAAATCCGCGTAGCAATAAGCCTCTCTAGTGGTCCAGCCGTTTTCGCTCTCATCCAGTAAAGGTTTGCCTACTTCTTTCTCTTCTCGATTATTATAAGCCTCTTCTAAACTCCTCGATTATTTAGTGTGGGGCCAGTTTATGGTGACACTAGTGTCACCATAAACTGGCGGGGGGTGAGACTTATGTACTGTTAGTTTCTATGTGGTGTTTCTTGTACTTTACACCTGCGTAAGTTTTTATATGGCTGACTTGCGCCTATATCTCATGTGTTATAGACTCTATATTCACAGGCTTTTTTAATATTTCAAAGTTTTCATTATTGTCATCCCTTGTATCTTCTACGCCATCCATCTAATTCCAATCTCCCTCATTCATGCAAAGTGTTTCGGGAGTGTTGCTAGTGCGGGGTTATCGAGACTTAAATCAGTTTCCCTATCCTGTGGACCACTCTGGCAATTTCCCTATATTTGCTCTCGCTCTCTGTCTGTCTGTCTGTCTGTCTGTCTGTCTCTCTCTCTCTCTCTCTCTCTCTCTCTCTCTCTCTCCCGCTCCCTTTGATATTCATTTTGTGGTCCGTTGGAACGACGAAATCTACGAACTGGAAGGTGTTTTCTTTCTCGTTAACTATTATGACAACTGGTTTTCTTGCTTAAATGGGTTTACTACTACTACTACTACTACTACTACTACTACTACTACTACTACTATTTACTCACTAGGACCAGTCACATAGGCCATCATAAAAGATGTCTCTTTGAGAACATTTTATGGTGTTCTTTGGGGTCTGAATGTTAACAAGTCTCCCCAGATTCCTAGAGTTCTCTCAACCGCTTTCGATAATGTTTGCAAAAGAAGTTGCGATCGGAACAGCAGCTAATAATAATAATAATAATAATAATAATAATAATAATAATAATACTAATAATAATTATTATTATTATTATTATTATCATTGTTGTTGTTGTTGTTGTTGTTGTTGTTGTTGTTGTTGTTGTTGTTGTTTAACTCACTAGGAGAGCTCACACGGGTCAACATCAGAGATTGCTCATTTATAGAAACCGATAAATTTCCCGGAGCCTGGATGACCAGTTTCCTAAATTTCCCGTAATCCTCACTTTTTCGATAACCGTTGAAAATTAGTTTGCGTTATCGAAACAGTCGCGTACTTGGATTTCTCGTTAGCAATGACAATTGGTCTTTACTGTAAGCTTGCTCAACGCCTCAGTCCCTTCTAGACCTGTCGAATAAATGTCTGGAAAGTGCTTTTATCCCTCAGTCTTTCTACCATCATTGAATCTTAGACTATTTGTTGCAGTGCCAGCCGATGCCGGCACTGCAATAGTTTCCTTCTTTTTTGTGGTAGTGTGAGGGGGAGCGGAATATGGATAGCGCAAGAAAGCGATGAGGAGAAAGATGGGAAAGTGAGAGGGATACGAGGGGGAGGTAGAAGTCAGTCTACAACTTCGCAGCTGCAGTTTTTTAATTTAATATTTGTTTTACTGCTTTTGAATTTTTATATGTCGGGTTGGCGAATGTCATTATTGTAGATTCTGCATCGAATTGTGTTCTTGAGGATTTTATCTGTTTTCAAGATTACTATCTGTTACATAATCTGGGCATTTCGTTTAGTTCCAATTTCTCCAAGTCTTGTTTATAAGTTCTATGGAATCGTTTCTAATGCTCTTGAAATTATTGGTATTAGTTTTTTTTTTCATCTTTAGCAACGATTTTCACCGGCTCGCATCAAAATAGAATTTTCCCCGAATAAAACTTCCCCATCTATCAAGATCCAATTATGTGGAACAAAATTCAGGAAAATAGCTTGGGGAAACCGCTCCGCATACATGTAGATAAAGGAACTGTATATATATATATATATATATATATATATATATATATATATATATATATATATATATATATATTATCAAGGCCCGGAAGCCACTCAGGGATAAGGGTTATTGCAAGTACATTACGTTAGTGTGGAGATTTGATGAAGTGCTTAATTAAGGGGGCGGTTCATTAGGAATTTGTTAGCATTCGACTTGAAGACATCCAAGTTGTAGTCCGGAGGGAAGCAGGCAGACGGAACAGAGTTCCACAGGCGTGCAGTTCTAAGACAGAAGCTTTGTTCATGGAATCCGCGTTTTGATTAAGGCACAGATATAGAGTGGGGGAAATTTTTCACAGTGGATTCAGCAAGACGGGTGGTTTTCGTGAAAGATTGGCGAGGAGGGACCAGAGATTGGAGTTCAGACGAGCACCTTCCATGGAAATAACGATAAAACAAGGATAGGCTCGCAACGTCTCTTCTGTGGGAGAGAGGTTGCAGGGTAGAGAAAAGGGCATCCTCCACTAAGCCACGAAGTCTATTTTGTACTCTGTCAAGGCAGGATAGGCTGTTTTTAGCAGCTCCTGCCCAGATATGGCAACAGTATTCCATCCTTGGACGTACTTGGCTTTTATATAGATAGAGAATTGCATCAGTAGTGAGATATCTTCTGGATAAAGGAAGTATATATATATATATATATATATATATATATATATATATATATATATATATATATATATATACTCCTAGAATTGTTTTTCTTTTGTGTGTATTGTTATTCATATTAAATGCCATCTTTTCTATTGTATTTATTTGCTTCCCCACCAAAGCAAATTAGGCACAAGGCCGTTTTTAATGTGGGATAAAAACCAGCTCCCCTAAAAGTAGGCAAAAAGGGGGCACTCTGGTTACCAAAAATAATAATTGTCCCAGTATAGAGGGTTTCCCCTCCATTGACTGGTACAAATTATCTTAAGTGCAGCATCTGCAGAACAGATGGTATTTATTTGCTCCCCCACTGAGCAAATTAGGCACAAGGCCAATTTTTAATGTGAGGAGTGAAGGGAGGGGGAAGGGAAAGGGGGACCAGCTCCCGAGAGGTGGGAAATGGGAGCTGGTTAAAGGTCAGGCATGTGGGGTTGCCCCTACACCTGGTCTTTGCTAGTCATAGCTAGTCATAGCTTGCAGCATCTGAAGAACAGATATCTTGCAGCATCTGCAGAACAGATGGTATTTATTTGCTCCCCCACCGAGCAAATTAGGCACAAGGCCGATTTTTAATGTGAGGAGTGAAGGGAGGGGGAAGGGAAAAAGGGGACCAGCTCCCGAGAGGTGGGAAATGGGAGCTGGTTAAAGGTCAGGCATGTGGGGTTGCCCCCACATCTGGTCTTTGCTAGTCATAGCTTGCAGCATCTGCCGGAACAGATACTACACTTTGATCCCGGCCCGAAGGCCAAGAACAACAGAAAAAAGGCAAGCCTCTTTTCTATGTATTTAAAAAGAAAATACAATGTTCTTATACATGGATTGTGGAAATGCTTTCACTAGCAAAAGATCTAACTAATGTTCATATTCTTTTAAACATTCATTTTAATTAAATCCCCATTAGTTACTTCGGTGTTCTAATGGGATAATTATATTTAGTTAACTATTACGTGTAATTATATTCATGCAGATATTCTACATGATTTATACTTGCATAATATTTGCGTTTAAAGTTTATAGGAACACAAAATTGTTTCCATATATATTTATGTATAGGTATATATTTTTGTTTAACAAAATTTACCTACATACTCCTCCTAGAGTTTTTGGTTTACAGACATGAAACTTCATAGATAAGGTATTTGAATCCATGCAAAACTTTATATTTGGGTTTTAGTCCGGAGAAACCGGTGCAAAAGTGTAAACGCTTTTTAAAAAAATGAAATTTGCCAGGTTAAAGTCGAACGCCGAAATTACGAATGCATAACATAGTAGCTATTGATGTTTTAATTTTTAGTCTTGCATTAAACATGTTTTCATAGCTCAGTCATTGACGGCAGAGGCAAAATAAATCTTACGCTGAACGTTTTGGTTTCGATTCTCGGTGGTGGCGCGTGATTCTTTTTTATACTTTTTTAACCATTATTATATATTGCATCCAATCTATCTACCTATCTATTAATATATCTATAAAAGTGAAAATATATGTCTGTCTTTTCCCTGGGATAGAGAAGGAAGACTAGTATACAGAAAGGCATTACTTTACATATTTACACTTTTTAATATATACATATGAACATAATCTTATGAACAGTACATACGTCCGGGGAAAAGCCGGGCGGAACTGCTAATATATATATATATATATATATATATATATATATATATATATATATATATATATATATATATATATGAAGTGAAAATATCTGTGTCTGTAAATAACTCTGTCAGTTTTTGGTCTAGAGACTCGAGATTTGACATAAAAGGTATTGGGTTTAAAAAAAATCTTTTCAATCTGTTTTCGATAAGAAATTTGGCTGCCAACGGGCAAAAAGTCAACGATTTAACCGTTGAAAACTCTACCAACCGCCTTCGTCAATTTTGGGTCTAACCACTTGAAATTTAAGATGTAGGTAACTTGGACATGCATCCAAATTTATAATTGGATTGGATCCCCGAAAATTAAATATAAAGGGTTTTTAAAAATGTGACTTTTGCGGGATCATCCAAATTACTCAGAAATTTCTTGTCTAAACATTCGAAATTTTACATAAAGGTTAGTCAGAGATAGGACAAGCTTTTCAATCGGTTTGAGTCGAAAATTTGAGGTACCAAGGGGTCAAAGTTAAACATATTTAATCTTTGTGGTCTCTAGCAAACTACTCAGTCAATTTTCGGTCTAAACAGTTTAAATTTATACATAACAAGTAATCCAACATATTGCAAGCATTTTAATCAGTTTGGGGGCGAAAGCTTTTCTGCCAGAGGTCAAAGTTGAAAGAGTTGACCTTTGCAGATTCTACCAAATTCCTCTGCCAATGTTTGATCTAAAGACTTGAAATTCAAAATGTAGGTAACTTGGATATTGGTAAAACTTTGTGATTTGATGTGAGACGAAAATAATAAATGTTAAGAGGTCAAAATATGGGTCAAATGTAAAATAAATCGACTTCTGCGGTCTCTACAAAATTACTCAGACACACTTTGGTCTAAACATTTGAAATCTTACTAAAGTGTATTCACACGTAGAGAAAGTTAGGAACTGTACAAAGGGCCTGAACAAAGCCGTGCAAAAATGCAAGTAGTAAATAAAGTTGGTGTTGAGAGTAAAAGTAGATTTATAACAAATAATTTTGGGTTTGAGATTAATAGCGAATTAAGAGTAAATAAGTTTGGAGTAAAAAATAATAGTAAATAAGTAAAAAATAATTTTGGGTTTGAGATTAATTGGGATTTAACAGTAAAAACGCATTGTAGTTGAGAACAATGGTAAATTAGTAGCAAGTTATGTTGTGCTTAAGATTAATAGTGAATTAAGTGTAAATAGGTTTTGGGTCGAGATTAATTGTAATTTAATAGCAACTAATTTTTGGTTTGATATTAATAGTGAATTATTAGTAAATAAGTATGGACTTGAGAACAATAGTAAATTGTTAGCGAGTAATTTTGGGTTTGATATTAATAGTGAATAATTATATATATTTATAGCAAATATTTTATGGGTTTGAGATCAATAGTGGATTATTTGTAAACAAGTTAGAGTTGATAAAATAGTAAATTAGTAGCAAATAATTTTGGGTTTGAGATTAAAACTGAATTAATAGTAAATAGTTTTGGAGTAGAGTGCACTAGTAAATTAATAGCAAATAATGCTGAGGTGATATTATTAGTGAATTAATAGTAAATAAGTTTAGATTTAAGAATAATTGTAAATTAGTAGCAAATAATTTTGGTTTGGGGATCAATTGTGAATAAATCCATCGCTTATATCTATTAAAGTAATATTGTCTGTGTGTCCAAATTTCCCTAGCATACTACTCTGTCAGTTTTTGTCTACAGACTCGGGATTTAACAAAATGT
>NC_136490.1:45078129-45123129 GCF_053919585.1 Euprymna scolopes | reverse complement strand
TAATCGCGTTGATACATCGGTTCTTGTCAGATCCCCGAAGGTAAGCAACATTGAGGCTTGTTAGTACCAGATAGGTGACCATTTGGGAAGTCTAGATGTCGTATGTACTATCCGTCTTTCTTGGCATTTGTTTCCAGTCGTCCTGTACATACACTTCACTTGCAACTGGTATTTAACAATGTCGACTCAGGAGAAGTGTGGTAGGAGATTGCTCACCTCCTGCCACATAAATTTCACGCGCAGGTATCCCTTCGTGGGTATCTATATTTTGTCAAATACTGTTTGTGTTTGAAACATCTATGCAAACCAAGCATTAGCTTTTCTTTTCCAATAGAAAATAGATTATAAATCTATATGTGTATATGGCAATGTTTAGCTTCAATACATTCTCTTGCAAACAGAATGTTGGTTCACTCCTGCGTAATTGACTGAGTTGAGTTTTAGCGTATTTATTTTAGAACTAACAGATTGCCTTAGGATATATCTTACTGTAGATAATAAATGACATCTGGATTTCCTCCCTAAGTTGTCCAAAATAGAAAACATTAATAACAAATTAAAAAAACAGCATCGAAATAGCGTAAATTACTTTTTCAACAATCAGGGATATAGTCCGCAAATTTAAACCTTACACTGATTCCAAGGTCAAAGCCGGTTTATACTCAATACCCTGTCTTAGTTGTGGTAAAATATATGAAGGTGATACTCCAAATCATATTGTTTGGAGATTATATGCATATATGACATATATGATAACAAATAACGTTCTCAAAGCCATTTTCACTTCCATTATGGAGCACGATCACCGCTGTTAAGAATTCAACTCTCTTAAAATATATAGAGTACGTCGTTTGATCGAATCCGCTCTCATTTTCCATTCTCTCTCTATATAATTAACCTACGGAAATGTTTTTTCTCATATTTCCTCTCACTTATCAGAAATGAAAATAATTTAGATACTGGATAAGTTTAGAAATTACATCTGAACGCATATATAATTTGTTATATTATATCGACAACTATATATATATATATATATATATATATATATATATAGTTATATATAGTTAGATATATATATATATATAGTTATATATATTGTTATATATAATTATATATATAGTTATATAAATTCCTAATTTACATAGGACTAAACATGCTGGTCTACCCTATCCTAGTATATATACCCCTTCATAACTCTCCATTTAGTCATCGAATATTTTTGAAAAAGTATGCATTAGACCGGTGAAAGTTTGAGCTTTTAGGTGTTTCCACTTCTATTTTTTAAACACATATCTCTATATTTACTTCTACTAATGTATGAAATGAATTTTGTTAGTGTGTGTCCGTGTATGTGAAAGTTCGTTCCTCATGGACATGACAACGGCTGCACCGATTTTTGTAAAATTCCAGATGAAGGAAATGTATGGGCTTTTCAGTGTTTTTAGATAGGTATTATGTCAGAATGATATCGATAAGTAATGATGATCGATAATCGATAATCGAAATAATTCGATAAAAAAGGAACAGATGATTTTGACAAAATTTAACACCTTACACAGTCTCACATTACAAATGCATTGTGAAAAAGCAAACTGAAAGACCTGACATATAAAATAAACAACAGGTTCTTTGATATGTCAGGATCGCGTTGGCAATTAATGTTTAAAGCACAATTGCGTCATGATACTTGTCTTTTTATTTTAAACTAAAATTCAAGCTATTATCACAGTATAAGCAGTAAAGTACTGCATATAAACGCAGCAGCACGTTCTTTGATATGACAAGGGCGCGTTCAAAATTGATGTTTTTAGAGCCTGATTGAAGCATGATAAATGACTATTGCATTTTAAATTTTAATTCAAGCCGTTATATATAAAAGTAAATTCATAAAATTAAGAGTAGGTTCTCTACAGTCAAATTTAGATCAAAATCTACTGTGAACAAAGTCATCACAAGAAGGCATGTGCGCCGCGATGAGTCCCACACAGTCGATTTGATTAGAAAATTGGCGATGTAACCGATTGATGACAACAAAAATATGGGAGCGTTAAACATTGGTTGATCCCTATTCAATTCCGCGCAACGTTCTGTTTCCCTGCTTGTATGTATGTATATATATATATATATATATATATATATATATATATATATATATATATGATTGGTGTGCATGGCTGTCACCACAAGAGGAAGCCTCTTCTGAAGGCAAAACACAAGTAATCTCACACAGCGTTTGCTGAAGACATGTCGATAAAGTCCAAAGATTGCCAGAACTATGCCTTATGGTCTGATGAGACGAAATTAAATTTGTTTGGTTCTGATGGCCTTAAGCATATGTGGCGGCGACCAGGTGAGGAGTACACAGATAAGTGTGTCATGCTTACAGTCAAACATGGTGGTGTTAATGTTATGGTCTGGGGCTGCATGAGTCCTGCAGGTATTGGAGAATTACATTTCATTGAGGGGAACATGAACCCCAATATTTACTGTCAAATACTGCAGCATAGCATAACCCCTTCTCCAGAAACTAAGTTTGCAGAGCAGTGTTCCAACATAACAATGACACAAATCACACACCCAAAACTGCTTTACTAAAGATGATGAGAGAAAAATGATGGACTGGCTAAGCATGTCTTTAGACTTGTGACCCAATAAAATATCTCTGGGCATTCTCAAGTAGAAGGTGGAGATGCGCAATGTCTCAAATATCCGCCATCTCCGCCACGTCGTAATTGAAGAATGGAAGAGCATTCAAGTGGTAACATGTGAAGATCTGGTAAACTTCATGCCTAGTAGAATAAAAGCCGTTTTGGATAATGATGGTGGTCACACAAAAATTGATACTTGACATGCTCTATGTTAATATTGACAACTTTTCGTAAGTAGTGTACTCAACTTTTTTGTCAGCGATTTATCTCTTAATGGCGATATTTTTAGTTATTTTGAGATGAAAATAATTTACCTCTGTTCTATATACTGAAGACAGACTACTTTTCATTGTGTCAAAAAATCATTTTTCAGTGTTATCCCATGGATTAGATATTTGAAGAAATGTAAGGGGGCGCGCTCTCTATTGTAATACATTTATATATATATATATATATATATATATATATATATATATATATATATATATATATATATATATATATGTATATATGTGCATGTATATATATATATATGTATATATATGTATATATATATGTATATATGTGCATGTATATATATATGTATATATATGCATATATATATGTATATATGTGCATGTATATATATATATATAAATTAATAAATTGTCAAAAATATACATATTATTTATTTCCAAAACGACTTACTGTATATTACATAGTTGCGCTATTGTTTCTTTGTCATTAGTTTATATTTTACTGGTCATAAAATGCCGTTATGATCATTTAACACATAAGTAACAGAAAAAATGAAAACAAATATAAAAAATACAGTTCAACTATCAATATATTTCGGTGAATTCGTTTAAGACTGGGTATTTGAAAAATAAGAACCTAGCCATTAGGAATTTACTATATGTTTATATTGACCTTATGTAAATATAACTTAGTATAGTTTAATTAGTTATACAAGTCCTGTAGGTTTTCATGATTTGATGATGATGATGCATAATGTCGCTTTTTACATTGGGTTATATTGGAAATGAGGGTGTATTAATGTGAAGAAAATGTTTAATCGTAATGTTTATATTAATATATTTTAAATTGGGTGGCAGATGCATATATTTGAGCGTTAAACTGTGGGTTTAAGTGTAGTTTAGTAACTAAGCCCGGACTTGTTACTACTGAAGAGATATTTTTATTAGTAGTTTTTTTAAATTAAATGGGCGTAATATCATCGATCTACATTTGTGATGCATAATTTTGTTAGATTTTCCAAGTAACATTTAAGACCCCATCCGAGAGCCTGCGAGAATCTAGATCATATATGCAGTTTACTTACATGTGAACATGTTTTGTACAAGTAAAATTAAATATATTCAATCCATTTGAAATGTTATTTAAAAATTGGACCTTGCGAGTTTTCAAATAATATATATATATATATATATATATATATATATATATATATATATATATATATATAGGGGGGTTGTATATGTATTGCTTCTTCTTATGGATTATGGATTAAATTGATAAATGGATATAAAAATTGTAAGCTGTCATAGAGAAAAGCAAGTCAAATAACATTCTAAGTCAAGATGACGTATTCTGACGTCATTAAACTTCCGTTTATTCAAACAATTTTACGTCACCATTATTTCATTACTATGCGCTAATAAATGGCATGTATTACTGGAAGAATTTGATGGATAATAAAATATGTACTTACGCACTTGTTAGTGAAAATGACAAAACACTTCGAACATTCGCATATCTCATTAGGAATTTCAGTATCTTACCACACAGTTTTACAAAAACCAAAACAACAATGAAAAGTATTAAAATTAATGACATCAAATATTGAAGTAGGTCTATATGCACAGGGTGTATTGTGAAGAGTAGAAATTATTGTCTGAAATTTCCATATTATTATATTTTACGCTTTACTGAGTTCACTTAATTTTTCTATGCAATCATTTGTGCGTTTGCGAAGGAGAGAGAAACAGAGGGGGGAAAAAGCCAGCGAAAAAAGGGGATAAATGTTCATCTACAGCAGAGTCCGAAACGCTCTATGCGTAAGCGAAGTAAGTCCCTTGGTATGTCCCGTGAGACTTGCAGGAGAGTGTTGGTGAACGATATCAGGGCTTACCCATAATGTATACAGACGCTGCTGACCCTTACAAAATCAGACAAGAAGCAGAGGAAAGCTATGTCAGTCAAAATGCTCGAGAAGATCGAGGAGTTTCCTTAACCTCCTTTGGACCGCAGCTGAAGCCCACTTCCATCTTGATGGAAAGGCGAACTCCAAGACAAATGTCTTCTGGGGGCCCTCCAAACCCAATGAATTAGCCACGAAACCCCTGCACTCTCCTAAGTGCACGACGTGGGCTGTAATCTCGGCCAGAGGCATCATCGGACCAATCTCCATCGAAGAATCTGGCGCAACAGTGACAGTCGCCAAGGAGCCGTATGTGGAGGTCCTCAAAGCCTTCAAGAGTGAGCTCCAGACCATCTTCTCGTCGCTCATGAGCAAGTTCTGGTTTCAGCAGGACGGGGCAAGTTCTCACACTTCAAACCTGTCCCGAGATTGGCTGAAAGAGAACTTCGGAGGCCGAGTGATCAGTCTCAATACTGATTTTAGGTGGCCACCCCATAGCCCGGAAATAAGCCTCCCAGATTTTTTCTTTGGGGCTATCCTAAGGATAGAGTCTACGCAGGGAAACCCAGAACCATCACGGAACTCAAGGAAGCTATCAGTGAAGAGATGAGAGCCATTACCAATTCGGTCTGTAAGAATGGAAAGCTTCGTGCTAAAAAAATGCACGGATCTAAATGGATGCCATCTAGAAAATATGCTGTAGAACGGAGAAAAAAGGTCAAAGGCCCTAGTGTTTTGATATGATGTTCTGAATGTAATAAACTAGTGATGACCAAAGTTTTATTTCATTCCGACAAAACACTTAGAAACGGGGCCTAATTGGATTTGGGGTCCGTTTTGGGGGACCACCCTGTATATATAAACATGCTAGTAAAACGTTGCGCTGTTTTTTATTTGTTAGTAATCCTAATTGATTTTTCTATATGCATCCCCCGTTTAGGAGTAGCATTTATTCCTTGTTTTTCAGGATAGATATTTGTTACAGATGGGAAATGAACAAACCATACAAGGTGAGTATTCTTCCGCTTTGTGAGGTATTTGAAATTAGCATTTTACAACAGTACGATAGAAAGAAAATATTCTTGATTTTGAGAAATACCATATATTAATCTGTTGGCATCGCCTCCTATAAATCTAGCGGTGAACGGTTCGGGAATTTCTGGACTATCAACATATGATGCCTTCGCCTCGTTTTAATTATTAACTGTTAAGTCGTTGTTTTTTCGTACTGATGATGTCCGGTCCAAAGTCTTTCGCCGAACTACTACATCTCTCGCTTACTCTCTCACTGATCCATGTGACATCCTGTCTGTTTCTAGCATATATCAGGTCCAGGTGACATCTGAAGGAATTAATAAACAGTCTAGCGCTGCTCTCCTGTGTATATTTGTAAGTTGCACTAGAAATTGTTATCAGTAGATGTGCACTAGTGAATGTACTGTAATGACTTAATATTATGCTCTCCTTGATGATTTAATCAAGTATTTACGGCACTAAAGATAGCGTTTATTAAAATAAAGATGTGAGATAATTGTGCATAACTGTTAAGACCACATACAGAAATGTCTAATAAAATTTGTAAAACCATGGTTTATATTGATTATATGCAAAATGAATGATTCAGATGTTTGGAACGAATGGTAGTTATATTACTAGAACGTGTGTCAAGAGGGGGGAAATGGAGTGAAACATTTTGTAGAGGAAATATAAGACGCTTATGAGATAATGTAAAATAAAATGCGATAAAGACGAAAGTTGAACTTTTTAAGTAGTACCACAAGAAATTTACAAAGAATGACCTATAATAATAAATGACATAAATAAAGACGTAATTAAACACTTAAAAACTACACATTATAAAAATTGAAATATACCGTCCCTTGCTTGAAGGAAAAATATGCATCATGAGTCATCATTGATTACTGCGTGCAGCTGCGTGTTTTTGCTCGTATAAAACTGACACTTTGTTAATACTGTTTGCTTTTTTGTACAATAGGTGTTTTAGCAACGGGAGTAAGCGTCATGTACGTCGAGAACCTGTTGAAAAAATTGAATATTAGCAGGAGGAATTGCAGGAGAAATAACGCAAGAATAAGAGGATATTGTAAAAAAGCAAACAAAAAAATGTTAAAAATAAGTTCAAATATCGCAAAATAAAATGCGTGTGAGAATAAGGTAAATTAATTAATGACGTAGATAATGTGGAACAAATTTTGAGTCTTTTTCGCACAAACATGTTGGTCAGTGTAACCGGCGACCGTTACCAGGTGTAGGCGAACGTTGAGAAAATTGAGCCCCACCTCTAAATTCCACAGTTTAAACTTATTTTCTCTTTTATGCGACACCGGTCGCGTAAGAGGATCGCAATATTTTTCTCTGTGATGGTCACAAACTACGTGTGCAATTTAGTAGAACGTTATAATTGAAAACTGATCGCCGATGATAAAAGTCATGAAAATACTATTTTTCAATTCATGTTTTTTTTAATCTGAAAGTTTAATTTCTAATCCATGGGAAAAACGTGATAAAAAGAAAAAAAATTGTGTAAATTGTGGAATTTCGAAGTGGGGGTAAATTTCCTAAACGTCGACCCCAGCTGAATCTTCTCGAATTCGGAAATCGAATTCTGAGCGTCACCTTTATTTATTTTGTGTGGACAGCATGCAGGCGTTTAATCAGCCATGACCGGGGAGAATTCTAATATAATTCGCACTTTTTGTTTGTTTTTGTGTTGGCCGCACTGATTATTAGAACTTAACCCGCTAGAAGCGTATCACTTACAACTGTATTTCACTTCATCTATCAAGCTATAAGTCATGTTCGAAATTCTATGCAGATCCGCCAATTTCAGCAGAAAGATTCTTGAATACGACAATATACACCTGACAAAAACCGGAGGTAACATTGTCCGTAAACATTGTGCGAATAACGATCAAGATGAGAAGAGTAATCTAAATAATCCAAACGATAAAAATTAGCAGGACTTGTGGAAATTCCACAAGAGACACATTTACATGTACTGTAATGATGGTGGCATTCTTTAGATGTTCAGCCTACATGGAGACGCTCTGATATTATAGTAGCTCTTTTGTTAAAACTTTAAAAGTATTTATTCGAGTTAGTAGGAACGCCTGGCGTAACTGGTCGTAAAGTACGCGGATATACGATATGTTAATTCTTGCCGATTTCGTTTATATTATTATAGAGTCAATGTTCTATTGATTTTGATATATTAGGAAGTTGCGATGTCAAAAATGAAAAAAATATATCTATACGACTTGGGTGCATCAGTTTGAATCGAAACCGAAACAAAAACTTATGATATATATATATATATATATATATATATATATATATATATATATATATATATATATAGATAGATAGATAGATAGATAAATAGATAGATATAACTACTTCGTTTAGTCACATACGTTAATATACGAAAGTATAAAGTTATACGCAAACTTAGCTAGGTAGTAAGTTATGAAATATATATGGTGATTAAGCTACACAGAATGCTCTGCGTTCATCCACGCTAGGATTCCTCAGGCTGAGGAATCCTAGCGTGGATGAAACGCGGAATATTCTTGTAGCTTAATCGCCATATATATTTTATAACTTACTATATATATATATATATATATATATATACATATATATATATATATATACATATTAAATTGATTTATAGAAACATTAGTGGCTACATATGTGCATACATGTTTCTGTAATCACCCGCGTTGGGGGATTACATCTTCTGGCCAAGAATTATCATCGAGAACTGATATTTCAAACAAAAACATTTTCTTATTTCGGTTACAAAGTAAGAATGTACCATGGGGGTGGGTAGGAGCGGGGAGAGGATAAGTGAGGTATTTGAAGATAATAAACATTTTTTTATTTCCCTTTATATATATATATATATATATATATATATATATATTCCCTTTTTAAGTTTATCTATCCCATTTTTGTTTTACGGCATAAGGTACTTGAGAATTTAGTATTTTTGTCTCGCGGTCAGGAAATTAAAAACAGTTCTAATGGCTATTGCGTACTGACTGTTTTCTTTCAATCCACACGCACGCGTGCACACACACACACACACACACACACACACACACACACACTAGAAGCAAACATACGCGTATACCTATACTTATACTCCCATACGCGGTTATATCAATGCACGGACCCCCAAACACATACATCCATGCACACACTTGAATATCATATATTATGACTGTTATTATACCAAAATTAATAATATTAATCCCACTAACAATCCTAATGATAATAATTTCTATAATATTGATAATATTAATAACACCAAAAATATCAATAATAATAAAAATAATAAGACCGTCGATTGGGAACTTTAAAAATCTGTGGACACTAATCGGATACACGTCTCAATAAAATATATAGACTTATATATATATATATATATATATATATATATATATATATATATATATATATATATATGTATATATATATATACATACATATATATACATATATATACATACATATACGTATACATATACATGCACACGCACACCAGCGTACACAGAAAATATACACACACATCCAGACTATCCGCAGGTGCAGACACACATTCCCATCCATACGTGTCCCCAAATCTCCAGAGATATATATGAGACACATATACATAGAAATATCAATATAGACTTACGTATATACTTACATATATGTATATATATATATATGTATATATATATATATATATATACATACACACATGGACACGCAGATACCCGCTCAGTCACAACGCATAAAAAAACAGCAATACATACACAAGTACAAAAACCTTTTTTAATTATAAGGTGCCTTTTAACTTCCATAGTGTGGTAACACTTTTATATGAAACAACCTATTATTATAGTTTACTCTGGAGTGTATATATATATATATATATATATATATATATATATATATATATATATATATATATATATATTTATATATATATATATATATATATATATATATATATATATAACTACTTCATTTACTCACATAAATTTAATATACGGAAGTATACATTTATGCGTAAACTTTAAGTATTTACTTCAAAAATGCTCAATACGTAGGTAGAACTAGTTAGTAATTTATAAAATATGCATGGCGATTAAGCTACACTGAATATTCTGCGTTTCATCCACTTATAGGATTCGTCAGGCTTATCCGCGAATTCTGTGGTTGCTTCTTGTTTTTGTATATGTTGAGGATTTCTGGTTAGCCAATCAGCTTTCTAGTATCCACCGCGCCCCTTCCTATCAGCCAATGGGCATGCATTTTTCGAACAAAGGATCTGTTTTAGAGCGAGGTAAGTGGTTTAAGGTAGATCTTTCCCCTCCTTTTATATATATATATATATATATATATATATATATATAAATATACCTATGTGTACACACATACATGCACATATATATATATACATATACATATATGTGTGGTCGTTTATGTATATTCATGTTTGTTTAATTAATTTATTCGTTTGTTTTCTATCGTTATTGTTAGTTTAAAAACGATTTTGTATCGCTATCCTAGAGTAAGTTTTATTTTGTGAACACAGTTGTTTGCTATTTCTCGTCCACAGTTTAATAAATTTTGAGGTTCTTTAAAGTACCGAATAGAAAATTTTTCATGGAAGCATAATTTACATGGGTCGTCTAAATGTCTGCGAATGTCCGCTTTCTTTGAGTTCCCAGTATTTATTCGCTAGTGTTGTTTTTATACGGTGTTTTTTTTAATTTTGACTGTACTTTTGTGGTCATAGTATCGGGTTTTGAAATCTAATGAAGTCCTGCCTATGTAATATTTCTTGTTATTCGGGTTTTCATTCGCAAATATTGTTGCTTGATAAACTACACTTTTTGTTTGACATTTATTTTGGACGGGGCAAAGTGTGCGGTGTCTACATTTGCATTTATCTTGTTATAAAACTTACTCTAGGATAGCGACACAAAATAGCTTTTGAACTAACAATAAAAATAGAAAACAAACAAATAAATAAATTAAACAAACATGAATATACATAAACGATCACACATATATGTATATATATATGTGCATGTATGTGTGTACACATAGGTATATTTATATATAAAAAAGGAGGGAACAGATCTACCTTAAACCACTAACCTAGCTCTAAATCAGATCCTTTGTTCGATAAAATGCATGCCCATTGGCTGATAGGAAGGGGCGCGGTGGATACTAGAAAGATGATTGGCTAACCAGAAATTCTAACCATATATAAAAACAAGAAGCAACCACAGAATTCGCGCATAAACCTGACGAATCCTATAAGTGGGTGAAACGCAGAATATTCAGTGTAGCTAAATCGCCATATATATTTTATAAATTACTATATATATATATATATATATATATATATATATATATATATATATATGTGTTTATATATATATATATACCTCACTCATCCTCTCCCCGCTCATCACCTCCACCCATGTTGCATTCTAATATATATATATACATATATATATATATATATATATATATATATATATATATATATACCTCACTTATCCTCTCCCCCGCTCATAACCCCCACCCATGTTGCATTCTAATTTTGTAAATGAAATAAGAAAATGTTTTTGTTTTAAATATCAGTTCTCGACGATAATTCTTCTTTCATTTACAAGTGAAAATGCAACATGGGTGTGGGTTATGAGCGGGGAGAGGATATGTGAGGTATATATATATATACATCACTTAAGCTCCTCCCGCTCATAACCATGAAGACGTAATACCCTAACGCGGCTTATTACAGAAACATGTATGCACATATGTAGCCATCAATATTTCTATAAATAAATTTAATATACCTGCTCTGTTCAGTCATTGAGCACTCTTTTGTAGAGACATGTTGTTTCATTGGATGTACTTCTAGGAAAGTAAATTCTACTGACTATATGTATATACATATATATGCATATATATATATATAGCCGCACTGATGAGCTGTGAAACATCGAAACAATACTGTATCTGGATGGCTACATATAAGCTGAAGGAACTCAAGTAATTTATATATATATATATATATATATATATATATATATATATATATATATAACTTGATTTCCTTCAGCTACAATGGAAACCGAAACCAGAAATTATAAAAAATTCTTAGTATAATTATTTATAACAAACAGATGGCTTAAGTACCATAAGTAATAATCAAAACCGAAACCAAAACTTATAAAGAAGTCTTGAGAAAATTCATTATAAAAAAATAAATCAATTGAGTGACATCAACAATAATCGAAACCGAAACAAGAACTCATGAAAATTGGTAAAATTATTTATTACAAGAAATGGAATCCATAACAATGAAACGACAGTCACTCTTATGGAAACGTGACACACGAAATAAATAACACACACGATATCTTATTTATATCGACTAGCGAGACCTGTGGAAAGTCTACAGGAGACTCATTCATATGTAATATATTGATGTTGGCATTCTGTAGATGTTCAGTGTAAATGGAGACGCTCTGCTGTCAGTGTAGTTTTTTTTGTTAAAACTGCAAATGTATTTATCTAAGCTAGCACGAACGCCTGTTAAAACCTGGTCGTAAAGTACGCTTGAATATGATATTTTAATTCTTGCAGATTTCGTATATATTATTATAGAAATAATGTTCTATCGATTTTTATATGTTACAAAGTTGCGATTTAAAAATAAAAAAATATATCTTTATGACTTGGGTGCATTATCTTGAATCGACACCGAAATAAAAACTTATGAAGAATTCTTGCTAAAATTATTTATGACAAGAAATAGAAGAACATTACAATTAAACGACCCGGACGTAAGCGTGACACACAAAAGAACACACACACTATCTTATTAATATATAGATGATCAATTCAAAAATGTATAAATATAAAGAGAACACAAAACTTTTTTAATGTACAGATTATTATAAAAATAATAAGGTTTCAGAGTTCTCATTCATTGCCGGGCAACACCGCGGAAAACTTCGCGTATTTCATAAAATTTGATTATTGTTAGATACAAAGAGATAGTAGTATTTCGGTTATTTAATTATTCTAATTTCTATCTTGGCTTTCGTATTTTCCTATTGTAAATAAATTAATCAATATTCATTTGGTTTGCAATATTTATTAAATAGTCACACGGAGTTTACGTAAAAAAGAATAGAATTTCTTCTTTTAACATTAATCATTGTTCCAGAATTCCGATGTATTGCAAAACCTTTGCGTTTCGTTTCGTTTCGTTTCTTTGATTTCAATTCGTCCATTCAATCTAAATAATGAATATAAAAAATCTTACATAACAAATACAAAGCGTATCATTTAGTTGGTGGGATTTGTTAAATATTATTTATACCAATATGAAAGAAGCAATTATTGATTAGTTTAAGCGTTCCTGTTTCATCTGTTGTTCGATTATTGAAATAACAAAATAAGAAGCAGGGTTGATCAAAAATCTGGATTCGATTATGACGAAACGAAGGAATCGAAATGTCAAGATTTTTATGTAATATTCGGAAATGCCAGTTAGTAAGTTGTATACTTTGATTTTCTACTACAATAAACCATTAAATTAATAAAATAATACAAAATTGAGAGACGTTAAAAAACCGAATGTGCTGTTCGATATTTTTGAATATTCGATTTGTTTTGTAAAGAAATATTTAATCTTTTACAATTATTTCTGTCTTATTCATTTTGTTATACTGCTAAGCCCAACTTGAAGCTGTTTATCTACTAGCTGATTTATCTGTAAACATGTGATATGCAAAGAGATAGGCATGTTTAATGAAGGGAGGATTTCGTCTCCTGGTAATAAAAAATATACATGTAATAGTTTACGATCACATTTTCCTAATTCTGCGTTTACGACTTCCGGAAGCTTACATAAGCAGTGAAAAGAATCCAAGCCAAGACTGCTTGAGATTTAATTCATAACTCATTTTCCCCAGTTTTAAAAATGGTTTCTATTTAGAAAGCCATTATTAAGCGAGTCAGAGATATTTCACGTTTGTATAACATATTACATATTGAAAGGTATTTTCAAATTATATTTTTTTCTGATTTAGACAATTTCACACTTGCATTGTTGTCATCTGGCGGATGGTTTCTGATTGTTTACGTAACCTGCCAGTGGTCTTGATGTGAAGTTGTTGGATATTGGGTTGTAATCTAAATAAGTACGATAAAATCAAACGTATTAAGATATAGGTGAGAAAGGCTGTTTTTTCAGTGCGACAATATTTTCGATCTAGCGCTACCGGATACACACAGATTTGTGGAGTGACGTAGTCAAAATAGGAAAATTAAACAAACATATATTCAAAGAATTAAATGGTCGTAGATTGTTAAAATAATAGTGTCGTAATCTCAAATTAATTAATCCGGCAAACTGATCATCCAACATTGATTCATATTTTAACACCTGCACGTAACATTACGTTTTAGATAAACTTAGTTAACAGCGTCCTAATCGAAATGGTATCGATGAAACTGTTAACAATACTCACGACACATTCTGCAATCCAACGAAGCAAAGTCGAGTGAATTATCGAGAGGAAAAGAAAAAGATATAAACGAAAACCTGAAAAATTGAAATCATTGTTGGAGGCTAAGTTCATAGCGCTATACTCGCAAGTTAGATAACATAAACTAATTATCTTTCGTTTGCCGATAGCAAACAGTTAAGTTATCTTAAAAGACATGGCAATCAATCTTATACTAGAATCTTATCGACCGGAACTGATGGATGCACTATGGTGTTTGAGCAGATCAATTAGTGTAATGAAGGAGACGGAAATACGAAAACATGTCAAAAAAGTAAATGGTTTCAGATTATTATTGGGTTGTACTTCACGTTTCATTAAAATATCGCAATCTGCTGATCTGTTATCTGTTAAGAGCATCACGATTCCAGTTGTTTTTTTTTTAGATATATCACCTATAATGTGATATCAATAGACATAATTGGCATTAACTAGAACTATTACATGGAGGACATTGCCAAGGTTCCTGCAGAAAATTGCCTTATTTTATCGTACTCTACAATTACTCACATGAGAGAGTCTCCTAAATATTTACAAAGCCTCACTTCGCACATGCATGGGGTATTGTTCACGATCTTGGCCTGTGCGTCTATCAATAGTTACTAAATATTAATCAAGATCCAAGCAATAATTTCAATTCTAATCGATCTCATACTATCCACCGATCTCCAACCTCTGTCCCATCGCCATTATGTTGCATCCTTTATTTTACACGCACTTTAATAGAATATGTTCTGATCAATTCATAGCGGGTTCGCATCCTCGACATACACACTCTCAACTAACTCGACTAGCAGTAAAACTCGAGTAATTTTTCACTGCTGAAGTCCATAGGTGCCTGAACGCCTTCTATTCTCATAGTTTCTTTCATCTGATTATTGAACTGTAGAAATCAGTCCCCTATTTTCTGCTCCTATAACTGTTTATATTT
This sequence comes from Euprymna scolopes, assembly GCF_053919585.1. NCBI lineage: Eukaryota > Metazoa > Mollusca > Cephalopoda > Sepiida > Sepiolidae > Euprymna > Euprymna scolopes. The sequence continues at coordinate 45,107,799 of NC_136490.1, read as the reverse complement.
GTCCCTTAAAGAATTTCCGACGTCAGCCACTACCATGCTTATGCTTCAACGTCAGATTAATTTGTGTCCTGATTTCTCACTTGCATTTTTCGTAGTGTTTTTACATCTTTTTTTGATTTTTATTACGGATTTTTCCCTATTTTCTTTTATGTATTTACTTACAATAAATTATGCACGTCTTTTGTTAATCAACTTCCATATCCCTTTTTTAATCCAGCTATTTTTAATAAAAATAAATATGAATACAATATATGCCTCATATGTCCGGTATGTTTTGTTTCATTTTTATAAAAATCGCCCCGCACAAAATCTCATTTCATGGCAGTAAGCCTTGCCAAGATCCAAGTTTTCTTGGAAATTGTCCAGCGGAGGTCTGGGCAGTGCTTTCTACTCGATCGCTATCCTTCTTGACCTTTCTCGGCTATTTGGTATCACTCTTTTGGGGGTGCAGTGGATGTGATAGCGATCTTAAAGATATGCAGCTTTAACGTTCTTGGTTTCATATCTCGGCATTCAAGGGTATTACTTAATATTTTAACTGTTTTCATTATTGACATTCATTGTATCTTTGCAGCCATTCCGCTGATTCCAATTTCTCCAATTCTTTTTCAAAGCTTTTCGGGATTGTTCCTAGTGCTCCTCTTGTTGTAGGTACCATCCTGCTTTTCTTCCTCGTCCATATCCCTTTCAGCTCACTGGTTTGCTCTGTGTAATTGCTCCTTTCTTCATTTTCTTTGATATTCACCCTGTGGTCAGCTGCAACAGCAAAGTCTACGATTTCATAGGACATTTCTTTCTTGTTAATTATTACGACATCCGGTCTTCTTGCTTGGATGGGTTTGTCTGTTTGTATGTCCATGTACCATAGGATTTTGTGATTCGCATTTTCAAGTACTGTTGCTGGTGTATGCTTATACCATTTGTCTGTGCATTCAAGATGCTGTTGTTTGCATAATTCCCATTATACTGCTTTCAACACTCAAATTTAGTAAGTTTCTATTTTGTGTGTGTGTGTGTCATTTACAAAGTCTTCTGTACAAACTAGTTCTCTTCCGTCTTCTTTCCTTTTTACGTAGAGTCAGTCAGCCTCGTCCTTTGGGTGTAATGCATTGTACATGGACATGAGTTTTCTAGTCTTCTGATCAAGCTGTCTCAGTTCTCCTTTAGTCTACCCTATGAACGGCCCTGTGTATCTTATTAGGTATATTGCCCATGTAATATTATTATAATTGTTATTATTATTTTATTACTATTATTATCATTGTTGTCGTCATGATCATTACTACTACTACTAATACTACTAATACTAATACTACTACTACTAAATATAGATTTTGTGTGTTAGGTTTGGTTCATTTGTAGAGAAACATATAAATCTGGAATTGAATTGCATATTTGCAAAGCATTATGGAAAATAAAAGACAATTTATTCATTCATGAGAAAAGCCAGGTGGTCAAATCCGGCATAGATTTGCAGAAAGTGCTGCGATTTTTATTAACGGTGTCATGGATATTTCTTTGGAAATGGATCACTGTAAATAGCCATTAACATGCACGGATTAGGAGAAATAAATATTCGAAACCTACCATTATTATGGTAATTTCGTAGATGTTTCAACATTAAGAGTCACTGATAAAGTGAGGTGATATTTTAACTTTTACTGTGCAAATCAAGCTAAATACTATTGCATTTTTTTTTATATACAAACAAGAAAAAGACTATTTCTTTTACTTTACTGTGAAGTGGAAGCTCTATTCGTATTTTATTCTACGAAACAGTACAACGGAAATATTTTTCCAACATTTAGGGTGTCAAACAGACTAGAATGCTATTTCAAACTTGCTCATGATAGAGTGCAATCATGTTATCCAAACGAAGCGGAAATACAATTGAAGTGTTCCAATCCTAAACAATATACATTAAATTCGTTAACTTGACCAAGTTTTAATAGTAAAATGAAAAACAAATAAAGTAGACTCGAACCTAAAACTTAATCAACATAAAGAACAAAAAAGAAAAATGTGGATATCAAATAATAAAAGACAGGACAACCATTCTTGTAGAGAGGGCTTTACAATTTTGAAGATGCTATTCATCGTGTTTTTTTTTTAATTTGGAGTTTAATTTTAAACCATACAAGAAATCAACAATTAATTATTAAACTTAAGTAAGACAGATTGGTTAAAGTCTGTACCTTTACAGCTCTATAAAGTACAGAGTTCCCGGGTTGCGTGTTCACTGTTTGGAATTGTGTTTGATTATTGCTAATCGCCCGAGACTCCCCTAATTGGATATATTAATAGGGGCTGCAAACGCATGTTACCAGTCCAAAATCATATTTTATTAATACGCAGACAATTCAACCCCAACTTTCCTTATTAATGTTATAATTTCCAACCTATGAAGAAGATACACGTCGAAAATGTTATTTCAAAATTACAATACTGAAGTATTATGCGGTTTACAGCAATAAATTTAAATTTAATATGAGATCTTACAGGATGTTACAAATAAAACTTGCCGTATATTTTAATGCTTATATGTAAGTAAGCATCTATTACAACGAATTTATTATAGCTATACGTTATCCCAGATCATCTGTCATAGGTATGTGATTTATTTCAATCAAACTTGTGTGACATGCAGTATACGTACCGTAATTGGATGTAGTACAATATTTAAACAATTTTCTATAGTCTATACGATCTCGTATGGCATCGTACAGCGTCTCACTGGTTATATTTCATTAAAAAAAAACTATATATATATATATATATATATATATATATATATATATATATATATAGTGAGTTTTCAAAATATGTAACGACTATTCCGCGTTTCATTCACGCTAGGATTCGGCAGGCTTATGCGAAGAGTTGTGTATATATTTGTATAACTTACTACCTAGCTCTACTTATGTATTGATCACTATTGAAGTAAAACCTTAAAGTTTACCATAAATAATAATTTCATATATTAATTTATATGATTTAATGAAGTAGTCATATATATATATATATATATATATATATATATATATATAATTATCTTTTACTGTAATATATATACATATATATATATACATATATATATGTATATGAATACTTTATTTAATAACATAAATCAATATACGAAAGTATTATTATAAATTAATAAACGACAATATACATTCGTATATTAATTTATGTGATTAAATGAAGTTATATATATATATATATATATATATATATATATATATATAAATATATATATATTACTACATTATTTAATCATATAAATTTATATACGAAAGTATTATTTTATGTGTAAACTTTAATTATTTACTTCAACATTTTATTATTTCCACCTCGGGGGTATTTTCTTAAATCATTACAAAGGTGTTTCTTTAGACGGGAGACAAACTTATCCACACCATGTCGTCCGAAAATACTTTCGCGCTTTAAATAATAAACACATATTTAACTCTAATCGCTAGTTTTTTTTTCACACCAAATATACCTCTTAATATATATATATATATATATATATATATATATATATATATGTATATATATATATATATATCTTTGTGTGTGTGTTTGTTTGTGTGTGTGAGTGTGAGTATTATATATTTAAGGCTATTTACATTTTAACTTTCTTACTTTTTCCTTTTTAGTTTTCCCACTCTTCTTGTACTTTCCTGTACTTTTTTTTTATGCTTTATTCATATTTTATAATTTAAATGGTTTTATCAGAACTTTATTGTAAAATTACTGAATTTCGAAAATTAAAAACAATTGAATAAAAAAGGTTTGGTATATTTGAATATTGTGTAAAAAATTTTAGAATTGTTTTTAATGTGTCATTCTCTTATATATACTATTTAGCTTTTATTGTTTGTTTGGTTTTTGCCGTCTTTTCTCACATTTATCTCCTACCATATCACCCTCCCCTATAAAATGTTTTTTTAAAAAAATGCCATTTCTAATTTTAATGTTTTCAAAATCGGTGCTGTCTTTTACCTTTTAATTTCTACAATGCCGGATTTTCTCCTCTTCTGCCGGAAAGCATTCGACTTCGAAATGGCCTAAGAAGCTTTCTCCTTCATGCAACATGTAACACTTAACGACTTGAAAATCTCAACAAGTTTCTATATGGTTTAAATATATCATCTTACCTCATTCTATATAGGGTGTACTTTACTATACATATAGATTCAAAAAAATATCCAAAAACAAATATATTTGATAAGAAATAAATGTTATCAAAGGCAAGACAAGTGATTTTTCTACCAAACGGGATGACTTTTTAGTGCATTTTTTTTTTAAATGTACGTGTTTATTCAGCTCGGAATCAGATTGTGTTTACCGATGTATTTGAAAAATGTAACTGGCGGCATGGTAACCTTTGAACACGGTAAGTTTGGGAAAACGAGATTAAACAAAAAATTATACAAACCCTGTAAGGGACTCACTCAATATATGTTATCGTTACATAATTGGGCATGTATTTGGTGGTTTTCTTACAGTATTTTGTATAGTTTGTTTGTTTGTTTGTTTAAACGCATTTTCACAACCTTTCTGTATTCAACAGCAAGTATGCTGTCATTTTTCTTTTTATTTATCTCTTTACATACAGTATCATTTTAATCAGTTATCTATATGTTTAAAAAAGAGGTGAAATTGTTTGTCTCTGTGTGTGTTTCTGTGTGTGTATTTTATACGAAACTACTCCGTCAAATTTTAGTCTACAGACTCGAAATTTGACATAAGGGCTATTGAGAGTTGGAAAAATCATTTTAATCCATTTCTGACCAGAAACTAGCCTGTCAAGTCTACAATAAGATATGTTACGGGTCAGAATTTGGTTCAAAGTATAAAAAGATTTACCTTTGCAGTATCTACCAAATTACTCAACCAATATTTGGCAAAACATTTAAAATTTTACATAAAGTGTATTTAGGCATAAGGCAAGTTTTTAATTTGTTTTTGGCTCAAAATTTCGCTGCAAAGGTCTCAAAGATCAAAAGATTTGAATTTTGTGGTCTCTAGCAAACTATTCAGTCAAATTTAGTTTTCAGCATTTGAAATTGTACATAAAGGGTATTCAGACAGGCAGTAAGCATTTTTTTTATCAGTTTTGGGGCGACAATTTAACTGCAAAGAGGCGAAAGTTGAAAGGGTTGTCTTTTGCAGGCTCTACTAAACTCCTTCGCCAATGTAGATTCCATGAACAAAACTTATTTCTTAGAACGTTACGCCTATGGAATTCTGTTTCGTTTTCCTGCTTTCACTGACTACCATATGGTCGTCCACATGTCCAACGTGAATAAGTTATTGATGACCCAACCCCTTAAGTAATCCAATTTACCAAATATCAACTACTAACGATTACTATTTTCTCATTGACTGCTGGACAGTCATTAACTCTTATCCTCGAGTGGCCTCCGGACTTGACAAATAGTTACTCCTTTGTAAACAAAAACATAAAATCGATATTGAAAAATATATATAACTACAGACTTAGGTATTTAATTTCATTCTATGGGAAAACATTCAACCTTTTTTTTTTTCGGAGATCAGATCGCCCTATCACTGAGGACTTAACGCCAGAATTAAGATAAGACGGAGTTTCGAACCAAGCCCTCCATTTAAGTGATCGATGGTTCTCAACTGTTCTGTCTCTTAAGATTGGATAAAAATGGTAATTAACTTCAGTGTTTACATTATTATTGTTCGGAATACTGTCTATATCGTAGTTCTTACAAGTTTCTGGGCGATCTTACATTTCCGTCCTTCTTCGTGCGTATTTGGAGTGGTGGAAATAATGTTTCGTTTTCTTTTATAAAGATAAAGCGCACTGCATTAATTTTGTTCTCTACTGATTTGCTATACTCTTTCTGAACATGTTATTATTTAGATGACTCGTATTACGAGTTATATTGTGTTATGATTTCGTTCTTTGTCTTGGTAATGTGTTATGCTTACTTAATATCTTCTGTAATAAAAAAAAAATCAGTTTAAGTTCCAGAAGATACTAGACACCTGTGCCCCGTTGGGTCAGTATGTTATATTATCTATGGAATGAGCGTGACACTTGTGACGTAAAGAAAATAGTTTTTGTTGACATAACAGAAACATTTCCATGAAAGTATATTAAAACGAAAAAAAGAATATAGATAGATTTCTATGAATCGTTCTCCTTATAAGTGTTTATTTTTGAAAACAAATTACAGCCATTGAATTATAAGTGGTATGCCATACTTGTTGGGAATAGGTGAACAGATTCCATAATACTTAAAGTAAAATTAAAATGTTCATATATATTTTAATTTAAACGCGAAAAAACACAACTGGGATGCTGAAAATGTACACAGTAAAACAATAAGGTTAAATGCCGCGTTGATTATTTATCTTTAACGCAAATAAAAAAAAAACACATATTGTCGGGGTTATTTATGTTAGTAGTGTAGAAGAAAATGCATGAATATTTTTTAAGAAAGGTGTATTAAAAATGGAGAATAAATATAAAAAAGGAAAACTGTGGGTAAATCACCGCTGTAAAATGCTCTTATGGTTGTCAACGGGTTAAAGTAGATTTATTGGTATTGAAATTGTGTTAAAATAACTCAAACGTAATACGAAAATGAATGTAAAAAATGCAGAAAGTATTAACATTTGTTTATTTCGATAATTGAAACGCGTAAACAAAAACAATTGGGATGCTGAAAACGTACACAGTAAAACAATACGTTTTATTGTCGCGCTGATTATTTGTTTATGTACGCATGCGCAACCAGAAGTCGTAAACCGGTCGTTGGGTTACAACACCCGTTACAAGGTCATTTTAGTTTTCTAATTATATTGATTACTCATAACTGACTATTGTCTAATTCATAGAGGTGTATATATATATATATATATATATATATACATATATATATATATATATATATATATATGTCAGTGAAAGTGTCTGTGTGTGTCTGTGTACATTTCCCTACGCAATAACTCTGTCAATTTTTAGTCTACAGACTCGAAATTTGATACACGGGGTACTGAGATTTGGGAAGATCGAGGTGATCGATTTTCGACCAGAAATTTGGCTATTAAGGGGTCAAATATCAACAATTTGACCTTTGAGAACTCTACCAAACTCCTCCGACAATTTTGGGTCTAAATACTTGAAATTTTAGATATATGCTCCTTGGACATGGATCTAACTTAACTCAATTTGAGCCCAAAACAATAAATGTTAAGCGGCCATATTAGGGGTAAAATTTAAAAAATTGACCTTTTGTGTGTGTGTGTGTGTGTTTTTTTTGTTTTTTTTTTGCTCAGCATACACCTCCAAACACCCGGTCAACGCCGGGAATCCATGCTAGTATACATATATATATATATATATATATATATATATATATATATATATATATATATATATATAAAAGTGAACGTGTCTGTATGTGTGTGTCTGTCTTTCTGTGTACATTTTCTTACGCAATAACTCTGTCGATTTTTAGTCTACCGACTCGAAACTTGATATGCAGGGTACTGAGATTTGGTAAAATCGATGTGATCGGGTTTCGGCCAGAAATTTAGCTGGTAAGGGGTCAAATTTCAGCGATTTGACCTTTGACAACTCTACCAAACTCCTCCAACAATTTTGGGTCTAAACACTTTAAATTTTAGATATAAGTTGCTGGGACATAGATCTAACTTAATAACTCAGTGGGAGCCCAAAACAATAAATTTAAAGGGGTCATCATAGGGGCCAAAGTTATAAAAATTGACCGTTTATTTATTTATTTATTTATTTATTTATTTATTGGTCCAGCGTACACCCAATCACCCGGGCAACGCCGGGTCGAGATGCTAGTATATATATATATATATATATATATATATATATATATATATATATATATATATATATATATATAGCAATCAGTTGAAAAAGATGCATATGAAGAGAGTGGACAGAATCTTTGTATAACATATAACCACAATGTAAATATTAGACAAATGATTAACTTTAACCTAAATATTTCCGAAATAGATGAAAATTAAAAAAATACTTTCGGCACTTCTGCATTTAAGTTTTTTTTTTCTTTTCATTTTCGGAAGATTTTTTGAAAACTGAAACATTTACGAAATTCATGAAATTTTTGCAAAGGTATTCTAAATTTGTTAAAAGATATTATGTTGGTGTAAAAACAATATCGTTTTCTCACATAGGTTACTTTTATATATGATTTCTGAATTAATTCATTGATATATATATATTTATAATCATGTTAAAATTATCGAAAAGCGTATTCTTCTTTCTATCGAATAGTCGTTACAGTGTTCAATCTCTTCATTAATTATTTGCAGGCTTTTCGACAGCATGGACAAAAATCAAATCCGCACGATTTTCTTGTTCCAGTTCAAATTTGGCCGAAAAGCTTCCGATATCAATAATGCGTTTGGCCCAGGGACCACAAACCTACATGTGGCACAACGGGGGTTTAAGAAATTTCGCAATGGCGACCAGAACCTCGAAGATGAAGACGGTCGCGGCCGAGTGACTACGGTTGAAAACGAACATATGAAACCCACAATTGTTGCTGATCCTCGCAAAACCACACTAAAAGTTACTGTTGAACTCGAGGTCGACCACTCGACAGACGCCATTTAAACAAATAGGGGTGTTTTAAAAAAATCGGATAAATGGGGGTCGCATGAATTGAATGATAATCAAAATAATTGTCGTTTTGAGATGTCTTCTACGCCCCTTCTGCGTAACAACAACCACCCGTTTGTCGAGCACTTATGACGTGTAATGAGAAGTTGGTCCTCTACGACACCCGGGGACGATCGGCGAAGCTCTACAACATTTCCCGAAGCCGGAATTGCATAAGAAAATTGTTGTAGTGATGGTTTTGTTGTGTGCGACGGGTCTCATCTATCGCAGCTTCTTAAATCCTGGCAAAACGATTACGATGGTGAAGTACTTCCGACAAACTGACGTAAGGTACCAGAAGCTCCAACGTCTATGCCCGAGATAGGTCAATATGAAGGGACCAATTCTCCTACATTAAAACGCTCGCCTGCATGTTGCTCCACTGACTCTGGAGAAGTTAAACTAATTGGGCTACGAGACTCTGCCTCATCCACCATATTCACCGGACATCTCACCCATCGATTATCACTTTTTCAAGCATCTCGACAACTTTCTGCGTGAAAATGCTTCAAAAGTCGAGATGATGCCGAATCAGCCTTCAATGATTTCACTACTTCCATCAATCCGGACTTCAAGGCTAATGGAAGAAATAAACTTGTTTCTCATTGGAAAAAATGTATCGATTCTAATACTTCTTATTTCGATTAATAAAGTTTATTATTAAAGGCGTGATGATCTATTGAAGTTGGACGTCGAAAAACGACATTATTTTTACACCAAACTCTACAGTCTCACAACTAAACAATAAATTGTAGGAACATTTATTGAAGTAAATGATTTTTTTAACGAAACACTCTGATTATTTTACTTTGAAAAATAACAGTTTTCGTACTGAATTAACATTTCGAAATAAGTTGAAACTACGAAAAATATAACGTCTATTTCGAGATAAAATTTCTTGATTGTCTCCAGTTGTCCCAAATCGAACTCTTTAAACATGAAAGCCCACTAAAAGTTAGATGCTTTGCTCTAACCATCTCTTTATTATAAAAGGGAAACTTGTTCAACCTCTCAGAAAAAAATCGGCACGAAACAAAACCCGAGGCAGTACTTAGTTTATTCGGCAAAGCTATTCAGAGTTAAAGCTCGCTTCCTTTGGCAGTTTATGAAAACTAAACTAACACGCATAAAAAAACGTGCAAAAAAAAAATACATTTTCAAACGAACCGTCGCCAATGTTCAGCTAGGCAAAAGGGCCCGACACATGCACATTGCAAGGTAATGAATCCTCGGCTCTTTTCACCTTTAAAACAGGGCCCCACCCCTTGGCTCCTCCTCCCAGCGCCATGCCAGACTCGTTGTCTCCAAGAGGTCTGTCATCACCTGACTAGTCGGGTCCCCGACGAACAGTAACGTTTTCATTGTAGTCTAGTCGCGTCCAGTATCGTGTCCGGCTGAGTTCAATCGACCAGGCGGGTCCTCGGTCACCTCATATTACGAAGTATCCAAAGAGAAGAAAAAGATCAAGGGTAAAAAAAAAAAATAATGCAAGTAAAAAAACGAAAGGAAATAAAAGCAGAAAATGTAAACAAATGCATAAAACATAAGAACTACAGACTATATATATATATATATATATATATATATATATATATATATATATATATATACATACAGTTTTGTGTGAATGTGTACATGTACATGTAGAATATATATATGCGCAAGTATTTTGTGTTTTTCTTAAAAGCAAAATGTTTAACATTTTTTAGCAAGTGGAAAGCAATTCCTTTACAATTTCCTCTCTTCCAAATTTGTAAGTGCTCTTAATGTAATGTGTGTGTATACATATATATACATATATGTGTGTGTGTATGTGTATATATATATATATATATATATATATATATATATATATATATATATATATATAATTTAATTCTGACAAAACGTGTTCGAAGCTAATTTATAGTTGATACGCATTACTTCAATGCTAATTAAGAATAAGCTTTTTTTTAACCATGTGGTGCACCGAAATGAAGGTCTCTCTCTCTCTCTTTCTCTCTCTCTCTCTCTATCTCTCTCTCTCTCTCTCTATATATATATATATATATATATATATACATCTATCTATCTATCTCCTTTACTATAGATGTGTGTTTGTGTGTGTGTGTGTATATTAATATACAAAATGCTTTAAAATATTTTTTTTTATTCTACCCGACTTGATCAGAGTGGATTGCAAACTACGTATTTATGACGTCTAGACTTATTCATGTATTACAATTCATGGAGTTTCATTATTCGCTTGCATATGTTGACAGTGTAAGAAAGCAATGCATGTCATGGCAGAGAGTAGTGATTGACTTCCTGGAAAAGGGCATTCGTTACAGATTACTACACGAATTAAAAGTTTCAGATACGTTTGGTATTAGATAGTGTTACCATAACTGAACGCTGATAGAAACAAAAGAAAATAATTTTGGAACTGTAAAAAAATGGTGAGTATTTGTTAAGCAAACAGAAACGAAGTTATCAAATAACAAAAAGAAATATTTGACATCAAATTCTCCAATCTTATAGGTGCGACTTTGTCAACTAGGTTTCAATCCCTGTTCCATCGCCACAATCTTGCATCCCTGTGCCTCTTTTACAAGTATTTTAATGGAATGTGATCTGATGAACTCTATGCACCTGTGCCCCCACGACGTACATATCCCGACAAACCCGCTTAGCAACAAAAGCACATTCCTTCACAGTTGAGATCCCTAAATGAGGGTTGTACGCAAAAAGTTTCTTTCCTAGAAGAGATAGAATTGGAATTGTCTTCCTGCGACTTGCTTCGAAACGGTACTGATATGCAGAAGTTCAAATGCAACATAAATCAACATCTAAATTTTTCTTAGAACATGATCGTAATAAGTAGTCCCTTACGTCCAAGTGGCAATATGCTTTGTTTGGGATGAAAGTGAGTTAAAAAGAAAATGATTAGAAATAACGAATGGAATTAAGTTTAAGCAAAAACTATACGTTTCAAGTTATAAGTATTCAAGAGAGAAACTCATGGACTTTACGAGGTAAATGAAAGTGCTTAATAAAAGAAGAGCAAGATATATATTTTATTGATATGCACCAGTTCACATAGTTTCGGCCCTAGAGATCCTGTTTTCGTAAGTCAACTTTAAAAAAATTATCTTCCACAAAAGAAATTTGGTTCTTATATCTAATATTTAACCGGATTAAGTTCGACGAGGACGTGTGGTTTTAAGGAATCATTTCTCACAAACATTAGTATGTCTAGTGTCCCGACAATGTTGATATACACACACACACACACACACACACACACACACACATATATATATATATATATATATATATATATATGCTTAGGGACAGAGGGGGATAAATAGGGACAAACTGTCTGGTTCCATCAACGTTTCGTCTTTATTGCGAGACTTCCTCTGAATGGATTTAATTAAAAAACAACACACCAGTACAAATATTTGACAATAGTTTTCGAGGTAATCAAATGTATCACATTGTTTCATGTCAGAAACAAAAAAAGGCGTTAGAAATTAAAAGGGGGGGACATAGCATTGTTAAATATCAGAAGATTTTTTTTTTATTTTTATAACGTCATTTAGGTGTTTACATATTGGAAAACATAGCATACAATTTATATTCTCTTTGGAACAAATGTCTATTATATTTCAAATATGGATATGTAACTGAAATGCAATGAGTGTATTTTTGTTACGTAATTTATTGATTGATTATATGTATCAATTTTCATAGGTGTTTTCTATGGTGTGATAGAGTTTACCTTTGTCTAAAATTGACCTACGTTCTTTTAATAGGAGTTTAATTATAAAGGGCGATACTTTATATAAACCTAACTTTAATTAATTGTGCTTGAATATCATTAAGTGCTGGTGCAAAAAGTCTCCATCGCGGGTTATTTTAAATAAATGTAACTATTCTTGCTTTTTTGTAGTCAAACCTATGCTTATGCTGCAATGAATGAGAGAATCATGCATTCAGAGAATGTTTCTTTCTTATAGCTGTTATTATATGCATTGAGCTTTTTCTCTAAACTACGTTAGGTTTCACCAACGCATATATGATAACAATTTTTGCGAGGAATGGTGTATATGCCTGCGTTGTAAACTGGTTGGTTTTGAAGATGTTTTGTTGTTTTTAAGGTTTGTTTTATAAGTTTGTGATATTGCTTGTACGATTGGAATTCCTAGTTTATTGTGTTTCAAATTATTCTATCATTAGTATGTGCATTGTAAAAAAATGCCTGTCCATGCGAGAACTGTCTTGTGTATAGGATTTTGCTTATTTATCTTGGAAAATATTTGTTAGGCTTTTTCTAAGCATTTAATATCAAATATGTGGGACATTGCAAAGTGTTCGAAGTATTTGTGAGGTACTTAAATTATTCGTCCAGATATTAGGGAAAGTAAATTGTGAATGCATATCGGAAGAAACCAGTTATCATCGCTGCTTTTATTTTATAATCATTGCATGAGTAGAAATGTATGCACTCATTTGTGTGGGTAGTTTTTCGGTGAACATTGAATGATAGCTTATTATTGGATTTCATATTAAACAAGCTAACAAGTGATTGTTTTCTGTATTATAAGTGGATTTTACGGAGGGGTCGACTAAGTCTAATTTGTTCTTAATGTCATCTAGGTCCGTATTTTTGGAAGAAAATTTAAACTGTTTTCGATGTATCTAAAATATTCTATGTTTTAGGAAATCTAAATTTGAAAGAAACATATGCTAGGAAGTCTAACGAAAGGCAGGCTAATACTCTACTAAGAGGGTTACCCATAGAAAGACCAAAATTCTGCTTGCAAAAATTGTTATTGAATTTACAATAAACCCGTTATAAATCTAATAATTTTTATAAACGTGCCAGAAAGAAAACGGTAAAATAATAACGGTAAGATTATGTTAGTTTTTAATGGTGATATTAGTGGATAATTATTAGGACCAGGATACCAGCATAGTATTTTCATTGTTTAGATTCTCGAGTGTGGATCCGTTGATATCATATGAGCTTTTATATAGAGTGGTATGATTCTCGGTTGATTAAGTGAGTCTGTGTCGGATATATACTCGAGAGTCCAAACATCGAAATGAATATGCTAATAACGATGTTTTGTTTTGCGGTGTATAGTTTTGCCATGTATATTAATGTTTTCAATCTTATGCGGGAGGTACTGTTAGTTTCTGTTAGTGATGTTAGTTGGGTTGCAGTACAGTTTTATCAGGAGAAGGCCATTTACATTCATATTTGAATTATAACGGGCATATTTGTCCTTAAAAGAATATGAATTGCATTAGATTTTTAAATATATTAACGGGTATCTGATGTTATAACAAAATTACCTCTTCTCCAGAACTCGATTTAACCCTTTTTAAATTTCTAACGACTTTTTTCGTTTCCTAAATGAGATAAGGTAATACACTTCATTACATTTTTCAAACACTTTACTGGTGTTTGTTTTCTTAATTTCATTTATCAAGATAGAGTCACGCAATAAAAACGAAACTTTGATAACAGCATAATATGTTTTGTTCCTGTTTTATATCTATATCTCGTTGGGATATTATTTTTTTACAATACAAACACACACACACACACACCTACACACACACACACACACACACACACACATATATATATATATATATATATATATATATATATATATATATATGTATACATATATATATGGAAATTCTGAGTTATGTTATCTAGAATTACTACAAAATTTATTGTTCGACAAAGGACTACAGAGAATTATTCAGTCTTTCTTTAATCTAATCATTTTCAATGCATGGTTCATCTCATCAGAGGAAATGGTATTAGCAAAATAAATGTGAAAAGTTATAATTTTTGCTTGAAAATTAAAATTATGTTATTAGCAAAATAAATGTGAAAAATTATAATTTTTGCTTGAAAATTAAAATTATGTTATTAGCAAAATAAATGTGAAAAATTATAATTTTTGCTTGAAAATTAAAATTATGTTATTAGCAAAATAAATGTGAAAAATTATAATTTTTGCTCGAAAATTAAAATTAATCTAATAGTGCAAAAAACGATACTCAAAGCTGAAATTATTTCAACATTAATGCATTATTTCAATTTCAGTATAAATTGAAAATTTTATTATTTTGTAATTTTAATGTACGTTTTTAAATATTATGCATACATACAATGGGATTCGTTTTAAACACGAGACCACGTCTCCCTAAATGTAATTTTCTATAAATAGCCACAAGTTTTTAAACCCAACAGAAGAAGAACCGCCTGAAGATGACTATGGTTTCAGTAGAAAGCGCTAGCGGAAGATATGCAACAACATGTAACATATGGATCCTACATAGAAACATTCGATAATACTTCCAAAAATATTACGTAAATTGGAAAAATAAAAAAGAATGTCGTTAAACAGAAACTCTCCGTGCTTTTCAGCAAATATAAACAACAAATTCTACATATATGTGTGTGTGTGCGTGTGCGCACGCGCATGTGTGTGTTTATGTGCATACCTATTTCTATTGGCAGCAATTCGATATCGAGGCAAGTCATGTTAAAAATGACAAAATGACCCATTTTGTTTATTTTCTGTTTATTTTCTAGATCTGAGCATTCTTTGAGTTTCAGTTGGCAAACTTTCAATGAAGAAGCCGAGGGGTTTGTTGTCAGCTCTTCTTTACTAGCGCTTCGATCAGTGATCGTCATCAGGTGTAATTTTGATGAAGCTGCTATTATTCTGCTGCCTTCGTATAAATAAGTTATTAATATTTGCCTCTTATTTTGGTTTTTATTTATTTGTTTAATTATTTATAATCAAGTTTACAAACATAATCCTTTACCTCGTTTTGAAATACAAACTAGATCTCTTAGAAAACTATTATTAATATGTCCTTAACAAGACTTTTTCAGCGACCCAGTAGGAAAAATATGCATACAAATAGACGGCGTCTCGATGGGCTTTCCCTTTGGACCTTCTTTTACACAGTACTTTATTACTTACTTCGAAAATAAATCATTGTCTGATCCCAGTAACAACTCAATTAAATACTCCTGATGCAGGTAGCTCATATTTTCATGGCTGCCAAATCATACCCAGGCATTAAAAACCCCTAACAAAATCTCCAACCACCTTTATTTTTACTTCCACACTGGATCTTAATTTGCCAGAAAAATCCCTTTCGTAAACTACTATTAGACTCAAACAACCATACACAATATATCAACTCAATATATATTTAAAAAAAGAACATGAGAAACAACTCTAATCTATTTCACAGCGAATGCCAGGGAAAATATGACATAGTCTGAATACGAAACAAAATGCAACGTGTTTACAACATTTCCTTATTAATTAAAATATTCTCCAAGATATAACAACGATAATAAAAATCAATTTAACATTGTCGGCGTGTATGCGAAAATACTCTGTCAAACTCCTCTTTGAATATTTGTCAACGGGGTTGAAATTTGATATATAGGATATTATGATTTATAGTGAATTTTCGATTTCGTTTTTACCTAGTAAAATACATGCTAAAAAGCCAAAATGAAAACAAAATCATTGACCTTGGCCGGGGGTAAGTTGAGTATTTCCGTTTGTTTTCCTGTGCATGCATCAAGTAATAGTTATAGGTTAACCGAGGTTATTTTGTTAGATATCTGTATACATTTGGATTTTGGTCATACGCCAACGAATACGGCTGGAGATCTATATGTTTCCTGTTTGATTATAGCTGATATTACTCAAGTTATTTTTTTTACTTTGAAATCATTGCTATATATTAAGTACAATACAATAATCGACAGAGAATTACCTCTATTAACACATACGATGTGCATAAATAAAACTAAATTATTTAAGCGTGGTCTATGAGCGGCCTGATGGTTATCTATATAAAGACAACAGAAAATGCCCCTTAAACAAAATTACTTCTGATGACGATAATTGATCGAAAATGCTAGAGAAAAATGGCAGACAAAAATCCCACGGCCACATAAGACAAAATTTACCAACTTAAACTCAAGAAAATGTTCGACAGATCGAGAAAAATCGAAACTTTTATATCTAACCAAACTTGCTTTGATATATATATATATATATATATATATATATATATATATATATATATATATATATATATATATATATGAATTTAGGAAAACTCGTACCCGGAAAACTCGTATCCGGAAAACCCGACCCTGGACAACTCGACCTCTTTCACAAGGTAGGAAAACTGGTCCCTTATTGAATAAATATCGATTGAAACCCCATTTTATGACCGTTCTTGAAGGAGATTTTATTTTTAAAAGAGAATACACATCCCATAATATTATTAAAAATATATTTTTACTTGTGTACTGTTGTTTTAAAAAAAAAAATTAATTTTTGTAAGTTTTCGTTTTCTACCTAGCTTTGAAGGTATTTGGTCTTTCAACTTATTTTAAAGAGTTTATGTAGTTAAAAAAAAGTAATGTCGAGTGTTACTTATGAACAAAAAATATCCGACATAAGAGGATCACGTCTTAGAAGGATAATAGCTCAAAAATAGAAAATTCAAGAAAATATTAAGGTAGATATAGTTTTAAAACGAGCTCCCCTACAAAAGAAAATAAATTTGTATATTTTTAGGTAATAATGCACATCCCATAATATTTTTAAAACTATTTTTACATGTTTACTGTTTAAAAAAATTAAATTGATTTTTCTAAGTTTTCGTTTTCTATCAAGGTTTGTAAGTTTTTGGTGTTTAAACTTATTTTAAAGAGTTTATTTAGTTAAAAAGAAATAACAAGTAATGTCGCACTCGACATTACTTAATACATATTTTTTAACAAAAAATGTCCGACAATTAAAGAAAATACTAAGGTAGATACAGTTTTAAAACGAGCCCCCCCCACCCACATCCAAAAGAAAATAAATTTGTATATTTTTAAGTACTGCACAAGTGCCCCCAAAATGATTTTAAACGATACCCTCCCCTCCTGGCTTTCGAAATTATTATTTCAGCGCGGTACCAAAATTACAAAAAACCGGGGTTTCTTTTTTGTTGTTTTGTAATAACACAAGAATTATTTAAACTGAATTAATTCTTCTAAATAAAATAATTGCTTTCTTTGATAATACATGCTTTATTTCTTTATGTTTGTTTCGTAATGACACAAAAATTGTTAAAACTAGAGTATTTTTAAAATAAATATTTATAATAGTTTTTCGTATCTTGACTCCGTGATTAAATTTGTTTTTTTTCTAAGCAAGAGTTAAAAATATTTTTTTTTAAATATAATGGGGATGTATAGTCTTTTTAAAAAACAATATCTCCTTTAAGAACGGTAATAAAATGTGTTTTCAATCGATAGTTATTCAATAAGGGACCAGTTTTCCTACCTAGCAAAAAAGGGGGATTTTTCCTGGTACGAGTTTTCCGGGCACTATATATATATATATATATATATATATATATATATATATATATATATATATATATATATAGAGAGAGAGAGAGAGAGAGAGGGAGGGAGAGAGAGAGATAGAAAGAGAGATTTAAACAATTACTTAAGTGCTTATGCATACAGATCCAGAGTGTCACGCTCATGAATAATCAGTCTTTAAATGGATAAGTACTGCTGGTCGAGAGATTCGGACCCAATCCACTAAGGCAATTTGACATATTAGGCTACTGTTTTATCCCCATGCCATCGGGAATTTCCAGGTTAGTAGAAGAAAATGCGTACCTATGAATGCCTTAGAGCACGAAATACTAAATCAAAGGAGAATAATAATAGTAAAATAAAAAATAATCATTTCACCAGAACAATAGTTGGTTATCTCTGTCTCTCTCTTCGTCGCTTTTTTTTTCTCTCTCTCTCTCTCTTTCTTTGTACGTACGTTCGCTCTCGTTCACACACACACACACACACACACACACACACACTCCCTTTGTACGTTCTCTTTCCGTATTTTTCTCTCTTTCCATTTCAGTGTCCCTTTCTTCGATCTGGATCACATTCTACTTAATCGTTTATTACATAATCGCTCTCGTCCTCCCTCCCTGTCTCCTTCTTTCTCACTCTCTGTCTATCTCTCTCTCTCTCTCTCTCTCTCTCTCTCTCTCTCTCTCTCTCCAAAAACACATGCTACTTTCATCCCTGCCACTCACCTTGTTTTCCTCTTATAAATATGGTAGGTTTCTAAATAATTCCATCATGGCGACAGTGAGTGGCGAACGACGTCCCAGGCCCGTGCATTGGCGCCGTTTTGACGCTCTGAAACTCAAGCGAGCCACGCCTGCCTAAGAATACTCAGCGCGTTCGCCATGTCCTCTGCCCGCCTTCGCCACTGAAGTAGGAAAAAAAAAAGAACGAAAAATAAACCTTGGAAACTCTGAGGGCAAAGGACCGTCCATATAACACTCCGTTTTTCATGCGCAGGATTTACTTTCTCTTTTTGCTTTTTTTTATTTTGTACGTATCAAGCAGCGGCTATTGTCGTCCTAAGACGCCGCTCTTTTTCCCCCTCTCACCCCCTTTCTTTTTCACAAACACATACACACAAACATACACACACAAACATACACACGCTTTCGTTTTTTTTTTTTAACAAACAGGAATACATGCAAAGACAAACAAGTACAAATACGTGCATATAATAAACCATCCAACCCCATCTACATACACGAATAATCTAAACCACGTCATACTCTCTCCTTATTTGTTTTAAATTAAAATGAAATGGATGTATTATATTTTACATCCAAATACTTTTAATGCAAGTTACTGTTGCACTGTTGATAAGGATAAAATTAGGAAGGTATACCGTATTAATACTCGTGCTGGTATTAAGCGAAATTAGGAGAATCAAATTAAAGCAAATCAAATCAAATTCATTGGCAACTATGACAAACTGCAAAAAGCAATGTAAATACACCATCAAATAATGTATGCATCTATATGCAATCTGAACGTGTTTGCCTTTTTCATAGGCGGCCTAAATCTAGGATATGATATGCATCGTATCTACCGTTTGTAACTTGCTCCCCGAAGCGGTATCACATACAGAGAATGTCGCATTTCTTCTAATGTAGACAAACGCTTCTATGGGACATCCTTTGCTGGGTTCTGCAAAGACCAATGCTTACCAGCTGACCAGCGGTAATTAATATATGTGTGTTGAACAAGCTTTCTCCAAAGGACTATATGTCAAGGAAATATTAAATTCGCAAGCTATCCCCAGTTGCATGTCTATGCCAGTCAAGGCAAATGAAAACGTTAGAATTTTTTAGTTTTTGCACATAATTGTCTACATTCTCCATCCTACAGCCCCCGATATTCCCAACTGATCCGTATATCTTGTATTGAATAGACGCAACGTTTCCTTACTTGGGTGATCTAGCGGAAACAAGTGATTCCGCGTTATGCTTTTCATTAAAGGTCAATCACGTCTCGAAACTATTATAAATGTTGGTTGATATTTTACCTTAAAATGCGTTCATGCGCGTTTTGTGCTGACCGAAAGAGGTAAAACCATCTCAAGATGTGGGCCATGGTGCATTTAGTGCTCCCTTTAAGTATTTATTTAAATTGTAGACTGAATACTATTGA
This sequence comes from Euprymna scolopes, assembly GCF_053919585.1. Lineage (NCBI taxonomy): Eukaryota > Metazoa > Mollusca > Cephalopoda > Sepiida > Sepiolidae > Euprymna > Euprymna scolopes. The sequence continues at coordinate 45,087,493 of NC_136490.1, read as the reverse complement.
TGGTTTTCCACAAATCGCTTCGGGTACACTTTTGAAGGTCCGAGGTGCCTTCAATAATATTCCAGAATGTTTTCGTATGAGCACTTTTATCGATAGTAACCACCTGATGATCTAATCCCCTTCAAAACAACCACCTCCGCCTGCAAGGCCTCTGCTGTACCGTTCCATCACCTTCTTGAAGACCCTATAAAATTCATCTTGTGAGCGTGCCAAGGATCTACATCACAGTCTCTTTCATGTCCTCACTTTTCTCAGCCTCTAAGTTTTCCTTAAGCTCAGGAGATAATCAAAAGTCACAGGTCTGAACTATAAGTGGATGAAGAACCATCTTCATGCCCATCATAGTCAAATAGTCTGTGACAAGCAAGAATCGTCTTTAACTTAAACTTTGTGCAAATCTTCTGCATCTTCAGTTCCTTCCCAATAATTTTTCTAAAGTCCCACATCAAATTGTCCCCTTATTTCTTTATTTACACACGACGGTCCTAATCCATGATTTTTTTTATTATTTGACCAATCAACTCTAGTGTTCTGACTTCCTTACTTCTCTCACACCTCTTTTTACTCCTCAGAGACTTCCTATTTTTCTTTACTCTCTTATGCCCCATTAAAACCCGATGCTTGATTCACGCAAGATAGTCCATATGCAGTCTGAAGTATTCAATATGTGTATGTGTCATTTCTCCCAAGATTAAAACAGAGTTTTATTACATATCGTTCTTCTAAATTGTCCTTATGGCGAGAATGCACTTTTGAAATTCACCAGCTGTGACACCCAGACTTTTGTAAGGTTTGTTCCATTTTCTTGCTATAGATGTTTATTTGGGCCTTAAATAATACACATTAGTCAATCATCTCATAAGATGTAAAATAAAAGCATACTGAATTTTTAAAAGTCTACGAAAATTTGAATTCCTGTTAAAAAAATATCTTGAAACTTATTGAAAGAACTTCGAATACAAACTTAAAAAATTGGTGTCAGATGTGTTGGACAATTTTTAAAATAAATTCAACAGAATATAATCGAATGTGCATTTATAATCTAAAACATTTATGCAATTCACGTGACGCATGCGGCTCTTTATGGACGTGCAAGCGGCCCGCCTAAAGTATACTACATTTCCTCATTTAATAGCATATATATATATATATATATATATATATATATATATATATATATATATATATATATATATAATTTAAGAAATATAACTACGTTTCTTGTGGTAGATTTTACTGAGAAGGAAGAAATATACCCGAGGTAGATTTTGGATGTGAAAAAATTAATCTCTCTTAAAAGAGGTGATGTGTATTGGGATAAAACTGTTAATTATCTAAATTAAGAATTTTTTGGTCACCCGAGAAAAGGAAGGTGTACCTGTATTACGTTTGTTATTTTAACGCAATTTTCTTACAAATAAATCTACTTTAACCCGTTGATAACCATAGCAGCATTTTACAACGGCGATTTCTCTACCGCCATCTTTTTTGTATTTATTCTCCATTTTATAATAAACCTTTCTTAAAAACATTGCTACATTGTCTTCCACTCTACCAACATAAATAAATAACCCCGAACATATTTTGTAATTGCTTTACAAATAAATAATCAACGTCACAATAAAACGTATTGTTTTACTGTGTACGTTTTAACGTTCCAATTGCGATTTTCGCGTTTAAATTAAAAGATGTATCAAAATTGTAATTGAACTTTAAGCATTATGGTATCTGTTCAGTGCACATTTGCCTATAAGTATGGCAAACAACTTATAATTCAATTACTGTAAGTTTTTCATTTCAAAAATAAACAATTATAAGCTGAACGACTTATAGAAATTTATTTACATTCATTTTAAATTTTAATATACTTTGATAGAAATGTTTCTGTTATGTCCCAAAAGAATACTTTTCTTTACGCCACAAGTGTCACGCTCATACATTAATTCCATAGCTAAAATAACATACTCACCCTACGGGTCACGGGTTTTTGTCGTTGTTGTTGTTATAATAATAATAATAATAATAATAATAATAATAATTATTATTATTATTATTATTATTATTATTATTATATATATTATATGTATATATATGTGTGTATATATATATATATATATATAGATATGATCATAAAGAGAGAAAGTGTATATTTGAAAAGTAGTCGACGCATTAAGACATCAATAGCAACATTCGGTACAGTTCCAAGGGGCACATTTACGGTGTTAATTCCAGGACTCCTTGATAGCGTTCACCAAAGTTTCATCGAGTATTTGTATTCGGACACCAATTGTTAAAAAATCTGCTCTTCAAAATAATCTTTTTCTTTAACTATTTTTCTATACATTGATTACCTATAGATGAAACAAATGAAATTCAAAGACCTTAGTAATACATCACAAAACACATTGATACTTTTTTTTAATTTTTTACTCAACTACATAAATCAACAAATTGTATATATATATATATATATATATATATATATATATATATATATATATATATATATATATAAAAAGATATAGATAGATAGATGGATAGATAGAGCCAGAGATTGATAGCTATATATTTGTTATTTTCCTTATGGCCGATAGCAATTAAATTATGCATAACATTTATTGACTATAGCATTTTAATAACTATTAAAATTTAAAATAAATATCTGGTATCTGTTTTAATGGCCGCTTATTTGAGAAGTCTTCGGCTACATTATCTTTAGAAATAAACTTAATGAGTTTAGCTCGTTTAAGTTTTAAAAAATTATCACGTTATAATGTATGAAAGAACAATTACGAGTTATTTTTGTAGCTCTGTTATGTGTATTTGCTGTAGTTTATATTTGTTTCTTGAACGTATATCTGCTGGATAATGGCATGGGGCAGTATATGAACTTCTATTGGATATGGGTGTGTTTGAAAACAATATGTGGACTTCTAATGTAGGCACCGCCAATACTGGGGGGGGGGGCAGGTAAGTACTTTTTGACGGACCGTCATTTTAAAAATCTACCAATAATTAGGTAATTATCCAATCAATACGAAATTTTCAGTGATTATTAAGAGAAAAAGGAAGTTTATAACAGTATACTTATTTTTCATAAACGATCTTTATATATATACTTTTTTTGCTTACAAAACCCCCCACTTGTTTTGAGGGGGTTCCAAATATGCTTAAAATATTCATCTGAAACTGAACAAAACATATTGTGTTGTAAGAGACAGGATTATAGATTTAAAAAAAAATTGTTTGCATACTTATTTTGACGTCTGAATATCAGAACTTCGATTGTTTTTAATTATCCCGCTTTTGAGTTTTGAAGTGTGAAATTCGGCGAATATGTTAAGTAAAAAAATTAATTTAAGTTAAGCAAAAAAAAAAAATTAATATTTATACGAAAAAAGCTATTTTAAAATCTTTGATAAATAAATTAACAATTTTTTATAGCGAGGCGAATTATGCATGACCATTATTAAACAGGGCATGCTTTGAAGAATCGATACAAAAAAAATTCGATAAATATTGTGCCCTTTGTGTTAAAAATCGCATCATTTTTTCGATCCCGTTTGAAAACGTTTGCCGCCTTTCGACTACGGTGGACCAAACGCGCTGAAATATTTTTTTTTTTATTCTGCTTTAAATTGCCCCCCCCCCCATTTTGGGGAGCCGGGCCCCCACAGACATACACATTAAAAACCAACCTCATACAAATGGTCACCCATCTGGTACTGGCCAGCTTCAGCGTTAATACATTGAAATTTTCGTCACTGAAAAATAAGATTTTTTTTACCTGTTTGGTTTTCCATAGTTTGCTTTTTATCAAGCACAAATGTAAACATTGTCTTGATCGACGCGAAGTAACTGGTTGCCTATATGAATAAGTGGAATTATTTTAAATCCAGGTACTTATATTATAATGTGTTTGCATATTCTCATAGAAAATCACCCTAAATCTTAGGTAGAAAACAAATAAATAAATTAATTATTTCAAAAACCTTCTTTTTTTTTAAATATTTATACACGTTTTTTGTGTAAGACAAAAAATGTCAATTGTGAACTTTTTTGGAAAAATTTACCATTTAAAATTTAATTAAAAATAGTAGAAAATGTTTTATATTATTCTGTTTTCTATATGATGAAATTTAGGGTTTTATTTTTCTGGAAAAAAAAAGTTACTCAGAAATAATGGATTTTGATAAATGTAAGTTGGTTGTAAAAAAACAACAGGTTGATTTTTCGGCCATTTTTGGCGGTGTCTATTCTAATGGATATGGGTTGGTTTTGAAAATGGTTTGTTGTAAAGTATATTTTACTGTTTGTGATGTAAGTTGTATTTTTAGAATTCCTTGTTTGTTTTTTGGGGGTTGGAAATTATTGCGTTATTGGCGGGGTTAGGTTTTGTGGCTCTAGGAAAAGATCATAACATCTAAAAATCGCGAAGATAGACTCTTTCTTTTATTGGTGAAGTATGTCTAATGTCATTTGTGAGACGCTTTTTTATAATTTGTGTTGATGCCATATTTGGTTGGGGTAAGTCGCAAGCGAATCTCGAAATAAAATCATGCGTATCGACTTTTTCTGTACGTGTAATGTGTATATAATGTCATCTGTGTAACGTTTTATTCGGTTTGACTAGCGTTTACGAGTACGACTTTACTTTATATGATATACCGGATATCGCCAATCCTAAAGAATATGATATATAAATGAACAATATACTATATGTGTCTTTTATCAATATCATTCATTATTTATAGAATATTTCATTTCATGATGAAATTTCAGTTATTTTGGAATTTCTATGTTTATACAAAGAAAGACAGAGGTTAGAAGTTGGTATAGTTGGACCATCTTTGTAGTTGTCTATGAATTTCTGATTTCGTATATTCCACCTCCTGCTCATATTATTTTATTACTGCTTCGTTATTTCTCGACGTATCTTCGAATCATACGAGCAATTAGTTTTACTGTCTGCCATGATTTGCCGTGTGCATTTCATTTGAATAGTATTGCGTAGTTGTTCCGAAACAGTTGATATCAAAGGGATTTCTTACAGTACAGTTTTACTTTCTGGAATTTCTTATTAAAAATATTCGCTTTAAAACTAATATGGTAGTCTAAACCGAATATGTTATGATATGTTTTTATTTAACGTACGACTTCAATTTTTAAATTGTTCTGTTTTCAGTTGCTAAATATAACTCTCAACTTAAATAAATCTTACTACCAGTCACCGTGCGGGTTGGCTTTAGTATTTTCTGAAAAGTTTTTTTTTCTTCCACATATATAAGTTTACAATTGATATGCCCGACCTAGTTTCTTACTGAAATATCACGGTTTTATTAAATATGCTAGCAGGTCAGCCCGGAATTGATCGGGTACTATGTACTGTTCATAACTTTATGTGCATACGTATATATACATATATATATATATATCAAAATGTCTGACTCATGTCCAGGTAACCTACATCTAAAATTTCAAGTGTTTATACCCAAAATTGGCGGAGGAGTTTGGTAGAGTTTTCATATATCAAATCTCTGAACTTTGCCGCTTGACAGCCAAATTTCTTGCTGAAAAGCGATTAAAAATATTTTCCTGGGTTTCAATACCCCTTATGTCAAATCTCGAGTCTGTAGACTGAAAATTGACAGAGTAGTTCGCTAGAGAAATGTAAACATACAGACACACACACACAGAAAGTTTGAGATTTATAGATATACAGATTGACTATTACTTATTTGCATGAATTTTGTTGGGTTTTGTTTGTCTAGTGCTAGTTTTTGGTTGATGTCGGAGTCTATAATGGAAAGATTCTGCTCTGATTTGCATAATTTAGACATACTTTATTCCGAAATGGACAGAATTTTTCCCTGGGCGGTTTTACTTTACTGGTAAAATCGTCTGGGGGTATTGTTTTTTTTTGTTTATGGACAGTATTCACGTTTCGTTTTTCGTTTCATGTGGGTAGCTATTTTCTTATTCCCTTTCGCCGAAATAATTCTTTGCGTTATATTAGTTGATTGTTTTTGTTTTACGGCATACTTTTTCAGATTATTTACTGCCGAATCTAGTTATTTTGAGGAACGATTTTTAATGGAGTATATTTGATTTTAAGTCGGATTCTATTTAACCCATAGTTGGGACCCTAACAGGTACTACCACTCCGGGTCAGAGTGGACCTGGGAGTAATGGCAATTAAAGGGTGGTTCCACACTACCCAAGGCCCGCAAGGTGGGGCCTCACCATCGGATATAGGTTTAGGTCATATCTAGGACCGTTCGTTATATTAAGACTGTGGCTGGACGTATATGTGTTCCCTTTTTTTAGATGTGTCATTTTTAGATGTTTTCTTTACTTTCCTGTCGTATGCTATGCTAGATTCTTATGTTTTCAGAATCCTTTCTCACGCTCATATTCCTTTGGCAATCCTTAGCAAGTTTCTGTAGTGAGCTTAGGTTCGCTTTCCAGTTTCATTAAGACTCTCCGTTTTATCTCAAAATTTTCAGCTGATACTTACCATTGACAGAAGAATAGGCATTTAAAACCATCTGTTGGCAATTTTGCTACAGTTTTACAGTTTTCGGGTACGACGGATACAAACCTCAAGTAATATTCACCGTCCCTCATATCCAAAATTAAAATATCCACATCTTTTATGAAATGTGAACTGAAAAGCCATGATTGTTACTTAACAGTTTCCGCCAACTCCAGATACGTAGTGTTTTTCGGTAGAATGTAATCTACGAATCTAATCTGTTCCGCATTACTTAGTTTTCATAAAAGCAGACGAATCCCTTTTCGCATCAGATCGAAATCGACGTTAAAAAGTTCTAAGGAACTTTTTAACGTCGATTTCGAAAATGGTTCTGATGCGAAAAGGGATTCGTTCTAAGGAACTTTTTAACAATGCCGCGCGCGGTGCTCTTGCTCAGGAACGTAGGTAAATTTCTATACTGTGTTCGATATCGTGTTTTGCTAAAACTGTCACCGTCTGTGTTGGGATAATTGTTAAGATTTTAAGAAGTAATTCCTGATTTTTTGTCTTACTCGTTGTTTATTTTATCTTTACTTGTAAGTCACCACTTATCAAGGCCCGAAGCCCACTCAAGGATAATAGTTAATGCATGTAAGATGGTTGTATAATAATATTAAATGGCGTGAATTGGGTAAAATTAAACTAGCTATTAAGACAGCTCAACAAGAATTTGTTTTCATTGGATTTGACCGCTAGTTTGTTTTAAACCGGGAAGCAAGCCGGGGAAACAGTGGAAAATAAGCTTCGTCCATGGAATCTGCGTTTAGATGCAGGCACAGCTTGAAAGTGGGGAAATTGTATATAGTGGTTGTAGCTAGTCGAGTGTTTTGGGGGGGTGGAGGGGGAAGTTTTGCTAGGGAAGATCATAGATTGCCGTGCACTTAGTGAATCAATCTTCCTTTAATTTTCCGTTGTTGTAGCATATGTTGCTTTTGGATTTTATGCTTTTGTTAGAACAATATTTTCCCCATTTTCTTTTGACTCTTGTCAGATTTCTGATGTCTTCGTTGTCTAGCTGTCCCTATTAAGCTAACATCCGACAAATAATCTCTTTAAAAAATTTTATTATTACTTCTATATGTTATCGATTGTTTATAATTACTTGTTCCCATATCGGATTAAATTCTAAGTTCTTAGTCATGATTTTTTTGTTTGAGAGTCAAGCCCCGCACAAAATAAAATATGACTAAGAACTGTGTGTATGAAATCCAATGTAAATATGGAAAATTATACAAAGGTGAAACGTGTCGTCCATTGAAAGTGGGGTTAGAAGAACACCGAAAATATGTAGTACGCGGAGAGACTGAAAAGTCAGGTAAAGCTGACCATATCTGGAAGGAAAAGGGAAACATTCTACCATTATGGGATGAAGTAAAAATTATAGACAGAGAGGAACGGTGGAGAGTAAGACGAGTGAAAGAAGCAGCACATATGCTGCGGAATAACCAACTGCTAAATAGATCTAGTATAGAAGTTAATCTGATATGGGAACTAGTAATTAAAAAAATAGATAATATATACAATCTATTTAAAATTGTTTTTTTTTTTCCAAAGGGCAAAGTTTGAGAAATTATCCCTTGTAATATTGCAGTATACCGTTGTACATTGCAATAGCTTACTTTTTTTTAAAATAAATAAACGATTCAATTGGAAATTTTAATGGAAATATTTTCAAGTATAGTTTGGAAAAGTTTTTTTTTTCTGTATCCGACAAAAAATGTTTTGATTTTTTTTTCTGTCATGAATTGAAATACGTTTTTGTGGTAATGTTTTTAGTTCCAATTGAAAATGGATGTTCCTTAAGAATTTTATTCCTTTACGCCAAGACGTCGGTGTGAAATTACTGTTTTGATTTATTACTTTTTATTTTTTGCTCGAACCAAATATTTTTGTAATTGTTCCTTTTTAAAATGGGAGTTATTGTGAGTATACTATTTTGTGAATTAGATCTATTCGTCGGAAAGTTGTGAGTATCTCTTTTATGAATTCGAATATTTCGTCGCCAAATTGTTATGGCATGTAAGATTAAGGAAGCACATGTATATAGGGTAGAATAGGTAATTTGTATCCTCTAATAATACATGTGGTTTCATTTTTTAACAAAAACTGCCTAGCAAAAAAAATCAGACTTCCCCTGTCCGAATATTTCTTTCAAAAATTAAAAAAGTAAAGTGCAGTTTAGCGAATCAAGAAAAGAATAATCGGAATAACGAGAGTGCACGTAGGGTTAACAACCAGCATCTTATTGGTACTGTGCAGATATTTTATCAATTGTAAATCCCTTGCAATTCCACGTGTATAATTATCATAAGTTGAGATAATGGTTCGGGGATACTGCAAATACTCCTCTAAGCACAATCACTGTAAAATTTTACTTTCCTTCCCTGTTAAGAAAGGAGCATAAAGCAAATAAAATCTCTTTACAAGAAGGTTACAACTGTGGAATGAAATGTTTGCCAACAGCTCATTTCTTAGTAATTGCAAATTTCTGTCGGTAATCGAAAAATCAAAACGTTTTGGGTATCGGAATCCGAAAATTATTAGTCACATTTCAGATACCAAAAACGGTTCTTTTAATATTTAATAAATTTGCATGATAAGCGAGCATCGTTTATTATTCTATTTTTACAACTTGTTAATTTGGATTTTAACCATCATCGACTATTTTCTGTTGTTTTTAAAAGGTCGAATAACATTTTATCAACCAACGGTGAACCACTTATGATTCAATGGCTGTAAGTTTTTCTTTTCAAAAATAAACAATTATAAACAATTATAAGCAGAACGGCTTATAGAAATGTATTTACATTTTTTTTTAAATTTTAATAT
>NC_136490.1:45013129-45073129 GCF_053919585.1 Euprymna scolopes | reverse complement strand
ATTTTCTGGTGCTCGAACATTCCGCTACCTCGCATCAACCCACTCTGGATTTTGATTGAGCGCTCGATTTCAAGATTGGAGCCAATAATGGTATTGGCTCCAATCTTGAAATCAAGCGCCGAATTACGTGGTATATCTGATGCACTTTAGAAGTGTCGTATTTGAAGGCACACATATTCTAAAGATATAGACAAGCCGACTTCAGATAATACGGATGACCAGCGACCGTGAATATAAGCAAGTAAGCTAGGACAGCACAGATGAATCTCCCATAACCCATCCAATCAGTTGAAAGAAATGATAGCGATAAGGGGAAAATGTAGAATGTGTTTTTAGCCTGGCGAGTGATCTTTTGCCGGGAGGAGGACCATTGAAAGTACTCAGACGAGTACTTGCTATGAAAACAGCGGCAGAGCAGATGTCGGCTCGCAACGTGTCTTCTGTGGGAAAAAGGCTCTGAGGAGGAAATTAGGGCCTTGTCCATTAGATTGAACTTGGGGTTAATACTGTCAAAGAACTATACCGTGCTTCGAGCAGTTTATCCCAAATGTAGAAGCAGTATTTCATTTTAGTATGGTATCTGGCTATTATACAAATAAGAGATTGGGCCTTAGAGAGATTCCTCTAGAGCTGTAGAATGACACTACTATTTTCGCAATGATCTTGGCAACAGATTTTATGTAAGTCTTCCAGTACAAGTCACGATGAAGGTCATCCCCAGTGGCTTGTCAAAGGATGTTGCTCATTTGAGGCAAGATTCATCTACATAACTTTTAGTCACGTGGGGATAAGAGCGTTGGTAATGAAAAAATAGAGGTTTGGTTTTGACTCCATTTAAATTATTATTTTTTCCAAAGGCATCAAGTCCTCAAGATCAAAGAATAGAGACTTAGGGAAAATTTGGTTGTTGCCAGCTTTTGACGTGTTATCATTGATGGTAATGTACTCTGAGTATATGCCGACCAATCAGCTTAGAATACGATGTGGAAGATGAGAGTCGGGTACAGGATTGATTGTTGAAACACACCCGCGTAAATTGACGACTATTTGTATAAATCTGTCGGAGAGGAACTATTCTATTTGGTTTTTGCTGAGAAAACATATTTAGATATTCGATAGCTAGAGATCTTTTGAACTTAAGTCAAATCCTGTCAAATGCCTTTGATATGTCTAGAGCTATTACTCTAATGGAATCTCCCATCGATAGATTCATTGACCTATGTGAAATTTGAGTCAGTACATTAGCTTTTGATCTCTAATGATGTAAACCATGTTGCTTGTCCTGGATTAGCTTGTTTTTTGCCGAGGTGGTTGATAACTGGTTCATTTAGTACGGAGACAAGCGACTTACTTATGATGAGCAAGACACTAGTTGGTATGTATTGAAATGCTTCAGAACAATTAACAGTATTTTAAAATACTGGACAGACTACTGAAGTTATCCAAGTTCTTGGGAAGCATTTCTCATTTAGTCAGGTTTGCAATAATGGGTGCTAGTTCCTATTGTAGCTTTTTGGGTACTATAACTGGAATATTGTCAGGACTAAATGCTTGTTAACACCAAGGTTTATGATGAGCGTGATAACATCACAAGCAGATATGTGGATATCATTCCTATTATTTCCGGTCTTGGAAGGAAATACTGGAGGTAAGTGGCTCCGATTTATAGGGTTTAGTTTGTTTCAAAGTTCTTGGGAAAAGTTTGTCGAGAAAACGATGAAACAAGATGGCGAAGGGAGGGGTTGTCCTTTCTTCCTTGTGCGGGGACATATTATCTCAATATTCCATAAGTATTCTTCACTTAGTGATACAAGCACCAAGTGAAAGATTGTTTCAGCAATCTGTCCAAGTATTGCTTATGACATAACAAGATTTCCAAAACGACCAGGGAAAAAGACTTTAAAATCGAAAGGATTTATTAATCTCAATAATATGGCGGCTATCACACATCTACATTATAAGACCACGCTATCTTGGTTAAACTTGTTATTCCTGGGTTGGGCTGATGCAACCCAAACCTTGGGCATAAGGTTTATTGCGTAACATTACATTATACAAATTTGCAAATACTTTTTTCCAAACATTTAACAGTAACTGATGCAATCACAAATGTATTATAATATATTGTCCTTAATATAATTTATTTTCACACCTGCTGCATATTATAAGAACGCAACATTTTGAAATAAAAATAAAAACCAGTTTACTCCATTCTGATCTGAAGGCGCATCCTTATAAACATTATTCATCCTCGTAAAATTCAGCCTCTTCCATGTAATAAAACTATAATATTTCATTCGTATTTTTTCTTAAACAGATCAAACAGCAAAAATCAATAAAAAGACGATTGCGTCGCACCTCGAGTGACAGCTGTTGTTTGTACACCTGCACTACACAAGGTTACAAAGTGCAGATTTCATTGTTGAAGTCTTGATTCATTTGTTATCTGTGCTTGTTTCTATTGTCCTGTTCTCATTTCCAGGAGAGGGATAATAAAAATATCTTGATATATACTAAATTCCGATTTCAACATTCACGAAATTGGCAAGGCTCTTCATCGTAAATGAAATACCAACAAATGATTAAAATAAATTTAGAATTCTATGGGCTAAATATTTCATAATGTGTTTTCTTTCATACTCCTAAATATTAGTAAGAATTCAGGCGCAAGTGCAGGGAATCGCAATAGTGTGGGTACTGGTCTGTGACAAATGGACATTATTAATGTAGATCAGTAAGGTTGACGAGACAAAAACGTAGCAATCAAATATTCTACATAATTATTATAATTCCAGTGAATTTTATATGTTAACGCGGTACACCACCTGCCGTTAAACGATTCATGAGCTTAACAGTAAATGGAAGTTTAATCTCAACTTATGCAATAATGCATAACTTGCGGAAGTTCACCATAAGAATTGAAACAACGAGATTTTACAATATTATCACAGAACATATCAAACCAAATTGCACTTAATGGTCAGGATATACCGTCACTATTTCAAGCCACGCTATGGATAAATACGCAGTTATTTGAGTTGCTATTGCTATCAGCATATAATCAACAAACTCATGAAAGTTCCTGACCAATTTATACTGCTGAGATAATAGTTATTTTCCTTCGAGATAACCAAATACAACAGTTCAAACAAATTAAAGAATCAACGGATTAAAATTTTCAGTCGATGGAGAATAAAAGTATGATTAATCCAATTATTATTTAATTTCGCAACAGAATAAATAAGATCTACATCACAAGAGCATTTATATTCTTAGGAGCGTTACATAATGTTTCGGAAAACAAATAAAATTACAAAACATTCTAAATAATCTCTAACATGTACTAAAACATACTAAAGTGTCATATACAGTTTAAAAAAGTTCAAACTAAAACTTTTAAAAATAACATAGACGCATTTTGGAATAGCAGCACGGACAAAAACTCAAATGAATCAAAGAAACAGGCAAAGTTAACTCATGATGTCGACCTTGTCTCTTGCCTCCAGGTGTTAGGAAGCAGATAAGGAGAACATATAACAAACTACAACAGAAAATGAGTTCATAAAGAAACGTGTAAGAAATGGAGTTGATGGAAACACAAATTAAGTAGGAAGCTGTTTACTAACGCACCAACAATTAAACTGAGGTAAACTGTAGTCAAGGAGTGGCATTTGACCGGAACAAAAAGAACGGTTATTTTATTAGATTTTTCTTGTCGTGAATTTTATCAAAGTTTGGAACGGTTCTTTGAGTCTAGTATTCGTGACCTTTTATTACAGTCCAGATCGTTACCCAGAAGTGAGGGGGAAATAAATTGATCAATAAACTGATGAAGGCAGCCTTAACAGTAGATGTAAATGTGGATCATAGCGTGTACAGGGTCGATGGTGTTCCGTACACACAGATAGTAAGTAATATGCAGAGTAGTTGTCGGAATATGTGCTTTGTTTTGATGCATCAATCCGGCAGACGCCAATGTGTGAGAGACAACTACACAACCAGAACAAGAAAAGCAGATCAAAGAATAGAAATAAACGACACACAACGTTGGGGTTTGGCGATCGTTAGTAAGCTAGGTAGCACGTAGTGTGTGACAATTCCTTGTGATTTGTAAAGTGATTGGGAACTACATATGTGTTAGACCGGCCTTTTTAACACAAGGGGCATTCCACCGGTTCCCACTATATATAGTGCAAGAAAGACCTACACTGACGAAAGAAGCGACAGTACTACCACTGACTAGCCGCGTGCAAGCCAGTTATACCCGTTTCCTACCTTTGTACCTGTGATGTACAATACACTTGTTCCTTAAACCAACCTCGAGTTAATTTTCTTCTTTTTACTATTGTGCCACGACACTACAACATGTATCTGTAGAATAGAATGTTTTAAAATTCGAATTTTCTTAGATTTGTTCGGCATTAATTAACTGCTCGAGATTAGTATTCCCGAAAACCGAAAATTAACACAAAAACAAAACGAAACGTGAGAGTATTTTATTCTTACTGCATGAAAATATGAATTGTGAACTGTTAGTTGCATAGTACGATTCTGAAATTTTCTATAGATTTTAAGCCATTTTTTTAGGTTTTTATATTTCTATTTTCACGTAAGGGGGTACACCCCAGTCTGAAGGTTTCCAATGCGGCCAGTTTAGTATATGGAAACACGAGTATCAACTCTTACAAGAAAAAAGAATTCTGGAAATTCCTATCAGCATTTCTAACAATGACCAATTCCTTACCCCAGTAGCACAGATAGAACTGCACCATTATTCATCTGCTGTTACATCCAAATTTGGTGAGTCCATCACAATAAATAAGAACCCACTTACATTGACAGCATTGCCAGGGCCGCTGCGAAGGTTGGTTCTCTCTACCGTGCGAGAAAGCTACTAAAGCTCGAAAGTATCCTGTACCTCTATAAGACCACCATTCGCCCATGTATGGATTGCTGTTGTCATATTTTGGCTGGTGCATCTGCTACTAGACGCTCGCTCCCAGAAAAGGTTCAAAAGAGAGTCGCCAACCTAAAAAGTCCTAAACTGTTATCTAATCTTAAGCCTCTGTCCCATCGACGAAATGCTGCATCCTTCTGCCTGTTCTACAAGTACTTTAACGGTGAATGCTCTGACAAACTGCAAGCACTTGTACCTCCTCGACGTAAATACCCCCGACAAACTCGACAAGCAGCTAAATCTCACCCCTTCACAGTAGAGATTCCTAGATGTAAGAGAGCTTTCTACTCCAGTAGTTTTGTCCCCAGTACCGCTTGACTTTGGAATTCCCTTCCAGGTCACTGCTTCCCCAACTGTACTGACATGAAGAAGTTCAAGTGCAACGTGAACCTATATCTTGCTGCCCAACTCCCTACATTGTACCGCTGTAGCTTATTTCCCTGATAGTGACCCCTACATCAATGTGGCAATGTGCCTTGTTTGGGGTGAAAATATAATTTTAAACAAATACTTACCAGGATCCTCTTTGTTAAATGATATTCCTATATGTCTTTCACCCTCAGCAGGTAACCAAGTAAAAATCTCAAACAGCCCCCTACTGCGGCATTGATCTTGCTCACCACTAACAGCGAGCATATTGCTATCAACTCATGTACCAGGACCACTATATCAAGAATTGCTTGAACCAGACAGGGGACTGTTTTCTCCGTAAGATGAGCTATGTAAAATCAAGGAGGAAGTCTAGAGGAAAAGGGCTGGAGTAAAGATCTCGGGTTCCAAAGATCTAACCAGAGTAACAATAAAATAGTTAATATTACTCTTCAGTGACTCATCCTATACAACACATCCCCCGTTGACCTAATTCGGATATCTTATGCTACGAAACTGTACAGTGTGAGAAAAACAGCCCCTTCATTTAAAAAGCAAAATAATCGGAATCTAGAGCACAAAGCAACACAGCACGTTGAAAACGAAATGTCTAAAATCAGGTGAAAATTTGCTGACAAGAATCGTCTCAGATCAAACTATTACTTGTCGAAAACACATATGTAGAACATTATCCGTAGGCCCTTGTAAAATAGTGGAACATTCTACTACTTGCTAGAAAAATTACAAAACTCCAGCTTAAGCCACTGACAGAACTTTATCGTTACAATAATAGTTTCTTAACCAGACAATTGAGGAGTGAAATGGAGTAAAATTATTAAAGATATGATAGAACCCACATATCCAAAACACTAGAAACATGCCACTAGTTAGTATAGAAGAATCTTACTACAACCAGTAAGCTCTTCACTGGCGTTGTTCCGGACGACATCTATCAATATCGCTCTTCTTAAGCATACCTGAAAAAAAGAATTTCAGATGGATTCGCTAAGCAAACTATTTAAAAAGGCTGAGTGCCTACAATCTTAGCCAGAACATCAAGCGAGACCCGAATAAAAGAGTTTAGCACTTGGTCTTCTTAAATGACCTGAAGCTGTATGACTTATCAGAAGCAGACTTTAGTAAACTCTTGAAGGTCATACATAATCTCTACAAAGATATTGAAATGTTGGTTTCGACAAATGTTCCAATGCTCCACCAGAGATGAGAAAAATATCCAACCGGAAATATACTGATTAATAACTATACTAACACCAAGAGTAGGAACCTGCAAATACCTTTGCATAGAAGAGATCAATTGATTTCATGTTAAGATATGAGAAAACATGGTAGTTAATATACACACCGTATAAATATAAATCATAGTGCTTACAAATAAAATTAAGCTATCTGCTATTAACCTGCCAATATCTGATTAGCTCCGAAAGACCATACCTAAAGATCGTACATCAATATGACGAGGTTTGAGTCAGCAGAACATGATCAATTCAAAATCTGGTCAATCATTTTTAACAAGACAGTCTTCCAAATGATACGAAATGGGAAAATACACCTGCAACGAAAATAACCCGTGATAATTTCCAAAATACATCAAACCGTCCATTGAAAAAAAAAACTAGAATAATGGGAAAACCAACAACCGTCTAATTATTTTCTGGGTGAATATACCCAGGACTATATAGATAAGGAAGACAACATAGTGACTAAAAAGAGGGTTGCTTTACTATGATTAATTAGATCCAAGTGGGGAGTTGAGCTTCGTGTTGAATATATAGATGCTTGGTTTTTGATCCATTAAAGGTAACAACCAATTTTCTTACTCCAAGTGAAACATGCTCCCAGGCTCGGAAAAAAAAGTCTGACAAGATTTGATTATTGCCGACTATTGAAGTCCAATCATAGATGGTAGTATCCTCTACACATATGTCACTAACTGATTGTAGAATATGATTTGCAAGATCGTCGATGAAAGTGATAGATGGGTCCAAGATGAGTATTTGCGGCATGCCAACATACATATTATGAGCTTAAGATGGGTAGCTATCAATATATATTTACAAAACAAAACAGTTTATGGTTAAAAGAATATTTTAAGCTATTATGTAGCTGAAAATTGTGTGTCGACATTTATCCGAGACTTTATTTCTTAATATGTAAAGAGTAAGTTTTTTCCAAACAGAACCACCAGAAATAGATAAACAGATCCCATATAACATCACCATCATCACATCATTGCTGATCGTACAAAATGGAAACCATATCGCTTGTCATTAAGCAAGTTGTTTTTTATGAGGTGATTGAAACTTCTGCATCACATACTGAATCAACTTGCTCATAACGGACAGAAAACTGGTCCGTCTGTATTAAGATGCTAGAGAGCTATCTTCCTTATTTTTCAATACTGTGCAGACTGTCAGGGTTTTCTAAAGATTTGAAAAGCATATATTTTCAGTCACCCTTTAAACAGCTTTGAAAGTATGTGAGCTAGTTCGCGTTGAATTTTTAACACTAGGATTGGAATGTTGTTAGGGAATATTACTTTGCTGAAAACAAGATTCCTGATAAGCATTGCAGCATCTTGGACAGATATATGGATGTATATTACTGTATTTCAGTCCTGTAATGCAATTAAGTGAGTTGGAAATCGTGATCACACAAGGTGGTCTTAGATGCGAAGCTGTTAGCAAATGTTTTGCTTTTCCGGATACTGACCTAATCGCTTCAGGTCCGTTTATCTTTGTTGGCATAAAATATATGCCTCTTTTCAGGACTCTGTTATGTGTCAAAATTGTGGAAACCAACCTCTTTAAACATGACGGTTAGAGCAAATAACTGTCTCGCGCCGTCAGTAACACTTTTGCAGTAGATTCTCGAAGTTCCAAATAGCTTTAATTACTGGACATGTTTTTTGTTTAAAGCAACTTAAATATTGTTTTCTGTGTGCAATGGCGATACATTCAGGGGTGTACCACAATTTGCTATGTGATCTCTGTTGGAATTGTTGATAGGAAATTTAACTGCCTATACCGATTATTAGTCAACAATTTAAGTCAGATCTTATAAAGGATACGTCTATTACAACATAGATTGTACGGGTATTTCTTATATGAAGGTTCGCAAAATGCCCTATCCAACCATCAAGTACTGATACACAGTGCGAGTGAAAGGGATATCAGAGGTCTTGTTAGCCTTTGTTCTATTCGTTATTAAGACAACCAGATGATCGAAAGATTCCAATACGGAGACTGAGTACAGTTTTGAGAAAAAATGTTTTAAAAAAATCCCTAAACGACCTGAAAATTGGCAATCAGCATCGGGAAAGCGATTGGATTGCTCGACAATCTGGATTAGATCATCATTTAGGAAGACATCCTGACAAAATTCCACGTCATGATCTATCATATTTGAGGAGCCCATTGATTCAACGCTGTGGAAATTGAACCCTCAGTAGACGGGAATTTGGACTGCGGGATGGCCAGAGAGAATATAGTAATTTTTTTTTTCCGGCGACACAATAAAAGATAGTTACTCTATCGTTGTGGGGGATGATGTAGAGCAAATATATAAGCGGTGCTGTGAGCAAGTGCTACTTACATGTAAGGCAATTTTAGATCATAATCTTTTGAAGTGTCCCTGTTATGTGGCCACATATTCCAACTCTTTGGCGATCTTGAAGGTCGGTTTGTATGCTAAGTTAAATAATATTTAATTGACAAGTCATGTAAAGAAAAGGTTGTGCTATTATAAGAAACACGAGATTGGATTTAATCTCTTGTAATGAGGTTGCAATATCTGAATGGTGGGAACGTAGATTTCAATGTTGGAGGAAACCTAGTAATGGGAGTCTACGTTGAGAATTGTTTTAATTTTTTTTCATTGCTTTTTTTTCTATTCATAATAATGAGGACATGTTTTGTGAAAATGTCAGCAGCATTGTTTAGCGAAAGGCATGGATCGAAAGAACGAAAAAGAGATTGTAGAGAATTAATTGTTGCTGACAAATAACGAAGGTAAAGCCGTAACAATTCTCAGTCATATCGCATCAAGAGACCTACTAGACACTACGGCATAGTCCAGATTATTCACAAATGGAAATACAGCACCTGCTGATGAAACAACGTCTTAGAGAGTACACAAGGTTCAGGTCGCTGACTATCAGGCGGATCACATCAGAGCAGTTAATATTGTTTCCTGCAGAAACACTATTAGTAAAATAGTAGAGTAGAAACGGGGATAGAACTAAATAAAAGAGGAAATCATTTTATCCCCCTTTTCCAGAACCATTTTTCAATGAATGTGAGAACCGAGGGAGAATTTTTTTTTAAAAAATACGAGGCTGCCGGAAATGCATCCCAAAATGATTCTTAACTCCTCTTTATTAATCATATATAGACGAGAAAAACACATAAAAAAAAACTTGGTGTAACAAATATGTTTTTAAAGATATTTTATGTGAAAATCAGAAATATTTTCCCCGCGCATGTTAACTCTGTTTATTAAAATATATTTGTCGTAGAAATGAGAATTAAATGAACACAAATTAAATATTTTCACACATTTATGCTTCTGTGTAAACATATGTAAGTAGGTTTATGTTAGTCTTCGTGTGAACGTGTGTGTATTCATGTGTCAAGTCACACACATCCATACATTTATGTATATACACATACAAACATGTATGTATATATGTATGCCAATTCACAGAAACGCATACATGTTTGTATAATTGCATGCGTGTGTGCATACACATCCATACCTATATATATATATATATATATATATATATATATATATATACATATATATGTGTGTGTGTGTATATGTGTGTATAGTTCTAGTAAACAGTCAAAAATTATAGAGTATTCACATTTAATTTATTTTATTGCTGCGTCTTACGCGTGTTTCATTGGATAGCATGATTATACCAAACAAATCGTCAGAGACTTAAATGAATTCATCATGAAAAATGTAAACAGAGTTTTTTTTTGGGGGGGCGGGGTAAAGGATAAGTAATGTTCAAATGAATTAAAATTTTTCCAAATGTTTAAGAGAAAACACGAAACAACGTAAAAACCTAAAATAAAAACTAAATAAGATATGTATTTATTTAAGTCCCACGAGGAGATCAAATCCGTAACTGATGCTAAATTAAGTGTGGTGATTTGAAATAACTATTAAATATATATATATATATATATATATATATATATATATATATATATATATATATATATATATATATATATATATATATGATATATAGATGTGTTTATAAACGACGTGTGTATATATATATAAATATGTATATTTATATAAATGTGTATATATGTATATATATGTATATATATGTATATATCTGTTTTAAAAGATCATACACACACATACCCACATTATATATATATATATATATATATATATATATATATATATATATGTATGTATGTATGTATATATATAGCAGAAAAGGAATTCTTTTAAATCCTAGGCGTCTTTCGTCATCCTCATCAGGAGCAAACGATGGCATTTTCAAACTTTTTTTAAAAGATAATATGGGGAAGAAATTAAAATAAATAATGAACATGGAAAGGATTAATTTACAATTGTAAAAAATATATGTACAATAAAAGGTGGGGGAAAGGATAAAATAAAATTGATTAACGTGTATATATATATATATATATATATATATATATATATATATATATATATATATATATATATATAAGGAAAGTTATTATTAATATATATATATATATATATATATATATATAATAAACTATCACGACTGGTTAATGATAATCCGTTTATAAATATACGGGGAGAAAAAAAGAGGAAAAAGGGGATGGAGAAACATGTAAAATATCTCTACACTTTGCCAAACAGGTCCAGAATGTTCACAAACTGTTTCTTCCAGCAGAGAGAGGGTTTAAAGCGTGCAAAAAAGATGGATTCAAGATTTTTCAAATGACTACTCAATCAGAGTCGTAATAAAATTGAATAAAGTCGTCCTTATAAGCCTGCCCTCATTTTAGGTTATCCAATAAATTATTTCCAATAGCGGAATCTAAATTTTTGTGGGTGCTTTTGAGAATGTTGTTATTTTTTATTTATTTTTATTTATTTTTTTGTTTTTCTCGAACACCTGAAGGAACATCTTGTCCAATTCTTGTTTCAAAATGAACACTGGTTCACCCGACATAGACAGCATCACACTGACATTTGAATTTGTATATAATATTACTAAGTTTAGTGCAAGGCAAACCGTCCTTTTTGAAAGAAGAAAATGCAGGTTTCATATTAAAGACAACTCTAGGCAAAAAAGACGGAAAACAGTTGCTAATATTCTGTTTAAGTTTATTAATGAGCGGGACAAGTTTTTCACCAATGCACGGCAACTTATGATAAACCGGACACGGGGCAAATGTTACATCTTTATTAAATTGCTGGATTTTGAATTTGATACATTTATCAATCACGAATTCCATGTAACCGTTGTCGTTTAGAACTTCCTTTATTTTAGTAATTTCAGTATGTAGTCGACAGGGGGGCAACTTACCAAGGACCTATGTACCAGCGTATGAATTAACGTCACTTTAGTGGGTTTAGGAGTAAAATAATATCATTTAGTATGTAGGCCGGTAAAGGTAGGTGTTCTATATATAGAAGAAAGAAAACCTCCTTTTGACCTTTCAATCAATACGTCGAGAAACGGGAGAGATTTGTCCTTTTCTATCGCCATAGTAAAAAAATAAAACGTGATGTAAGGCATTGAGACGTTCTGAAAAAATCTAAAGGTCCTGAGAAGGAAAAGCCGCAAACGTATCATCCACATAACGAATATATAAAGCACGGGTGCTATGTGGTGAGTTGAAGAGTTTTATTTAGTAAAACCCAACGAAAATGTCGGCAAGGATGGGACCTAAGGGCTGCCCATCGAGACTATCTCTCTCTCTCTCTCTCTCTCTATATATATATATATATATATATATATATATGTATATATATATGTGCGTGTATATATATATATATATATATATATATATATATATATACACTTGTGCCCGATATTATTCATACCCCTCGGATCTTTGAGATTTCTATAAGAATATTGCTCAAACCAGAAGGTAGACAATATTAAAGGGATTTCAAACAATAAATCAAGCATAAGCATTTAATTTAAACTCAACAAATAAATAAATTATGCAAGTTTGAAACATTATACAAAGAAAAACAATAATGTCACTAGTTCAAAATTATTCATACCTCTCTTACTAATAGTCAATAGCATGCCCTTTATTCTTAATAACTGCCTGTAACCGTTTTGGATATTTATCAACAAGGTTTTTACAAGCATCAACACTGATTTTTGACCATTCTTCAATGCAGTAGTTCTCCAAATCCCTCAAATTTCTAGGTTTCCGCTTTTTAACCTCAGTTTTCAATATGTGCCAGAGGTTTTCGATAGGGTTCAGGTCGGGACTCTAGCTAGGCCATTCCAAAACATTAATTTGATTATCCTCAAACCATTTCTTGACTATTTTGGCAGTATGTTTTGGATCATTATCCTGTTGAAGGACCCAGTTTGGTCCTAAATGGAGCTTCTCCGCATCCTGTCTAATGTTTTTCTGGAGTATCTCCAAATATTGCTCCTTCTTCATGGTTCCATCTATCTTGAACAAACTACCTGGACCACTAGCCGAAAAGGAGCCCCAAAACATTAGGCTACCACCACCATGTTTCACCGTGGGTATGGTGTTCTTTGGGTTGTAAGCTTCTCCTTTCTTCCTCCAAACGTAAGAAGCATCCATATGTCCAAACAATTTAATTTTTGTTTCGTCAGTCCACAAAATGCTTGAGAAAACGGACTCTGGAGAATTCACATGGGTCCTAGCAAACTTTAGACGTGCTGCAAGGTGTTTTCCGGTGTGCAATGGAGTCCTTCTTGGTCTTCTTCCTTTCAGACCATTTTCATGCAGAGTCCTTTGCAATGTTTGCCTTGATATTTTTTTATGCCGGAAGACTCCAGATTTTCTAAAATGTCCTTAGTAGTGGTGGTTAGATTTGCATTAACACTTCTTACAATATTCCTGGTGGCTCTAGCAGACAGTTTCCTTTTCCTTCCTCTACCAATCAAGTTGTTTGTTGTGTGGTGGCTCTGGAATTTTTTGATGATGCTCTGTACTGTTGCTGTAGGGACCTCAAATTTCTTGGAAATTGACTTGTAACCTAAACCATCCTTATGTGAATTCACAATTTTAGTCCTAAGATCATTACTAAGCTCTTTTTTCTTCCCCATTCTAATAATTTTTATTCTTTTATTGGTTTTCAGTTGATATCATTTTAATTTCTGAAAAATGCAAAAAACGAAATGAAATTAATCAAAGGTTGTATAAAAGCATTCAAAATAAGAATCAAACAGGAAACAAACAGTCATAAACTCGATTAATACTGAAAAAATAAGGGGGTATGATTATTTTTGAACATTGCAGATTTTATAAATAGCTGTATATATCTTTTATTATAAGTATCCCGAGATTTTTAAATAACGAAAATGATCAGAAGAGGTTTATTAAGAATATGTATCAATATGGACGTAAACAATAAATTCTTACAAAGTTACACCTAATAAACTCAATTTTCAAGGGGGGGTATGAATAATATCGGGCACAAGTGTATATATATATATATATATATATATATATATATATATATATATATATATATTAAGTAATGTGATTTATAATTTAAAAGTTTTAAAATTTTTTAAATTTAACAATCAAAATTTAATTAAATTAAAAATCAGTTTCATAAGAAGGAACAACAACAACTACCAGATTAAATAATAACACCAACTTAAATCAATCTACCGATCAATTATTAACCAACCCACCACATTATAATCCAACAATAGACCTAACGGAAAATAATCATAATAATCAAGAGGTAATATATATTGGTTCCACATCTGGCCCAATAAAACATAGAATTTCAACGCACAAACATTCTTTTAAAAATAACTCTCTATCAAACCAAACTACTCTATCCAACTATATTTGGCAACTAAAAAATAGCAATATTTCTTTCAACTTAAAATGGCAAATAATTGAGACTTGCAAATCATACAAACCAGGAGATAAATTTTGTACATTATGTACAAAAGAAACCCTAAAAATTTTAAAATATGAAGATATAAAAAGCACAACCAAACTAGTAAATTCAAGACACGAGCTTCTATCGTGTAATCATAAACGTTGGTTTAAATTTAATAAATATAAACCACCTTAAATTATTAAAAATTACTCATTAGTAAAAATAGATTTTTTTTTTTTTTTTTTTTTTTTTAAATAAATTAAGTTAAACCAATTACCGCCCTTAGACTCGTAAATCAAATAATAAATAAAGCCATGACAATTATCTCCCCTTAAAAACTTGCAAAAAAAAAAAAAAAAAAAAAAAAAAACTCTCTCTCTATAGATATTAACTGTAGCGTCTCTAAATCAAAATACGCTAACGGAAACAATTTACTGCACGAGCGTCGCCCTTTTAAAATTCATCATTCAATAAAATAAAAAGCTATAGCAAACATCTAAATGACTACTTTAAATACAGTTCCTGATTTCAAAAAAAGAAAAACCAAAAGGTAATTATATATCTATATATTTTTAAATCAAATTTATTATGTAAATTCAAAAATATATATATTTTTTCTACTCATTTCTATCTCTAACCTATACAAATTTTCTTATTAATTTTCTTATAAATTTTATATCCAAACCTTTTACTTCAATTTTTCAGATTCATCTGCCTTACTTTTAATGCTAGGTTTATTTTTGGTGTCTTTTCAATTCAATAGAAATCCTCCTAAATTTGCTGATGAGGAGACCGTGCTTACCAAAAAAACTATGTATAATTATTCTACGTGACTTCATGTATACCACAAATAAAAAGCACGGATTTCCGAAACGATCGTACAGATAATTGACTTTGTTGTTGTTCCTTCTTATGAAACTGATTTTTAATTTAATTAAATTTTGATTGTTAAATTTAAAAAATTTTAAAACTTTTAAATTATAAATCACATTACTTAATATTGAATTAGCTCTAGGACATTTAACTATCGAGCTTATTATATATCTAAATTACAACGAGCATTTCCTGTATTTTAATTAAACTAGTAATTTCACTATTACATTAAAATACACTTAGCTCTTTAGACTATTATTCTAATCTCCTTTAAATTATATATATATATATATATATATATATATATATATATATAAAGGGTGTTCGTAAAGTTACTATACAGTCTTATTGTTACAAATAAATATTTTAATACAATATCTTACTGTGCTGTTAATATATTACAGGGTGTCTGTATAGTAACTTGTAAGACTGTATAGTAACTTTACGGACACCCTATATATATAAATATATATATATATATATATATATATATATATATATATATATATATATATATATATATATATCGAATGTTCCATTTAAGTTCTTTATGTCTCCAACCCTGAGTTAATAAAGAAGTTGAGAACATAATTTTCCTCACCCCAATGAACCATTTTCATAGATTGTATTACATCTTTTATTTTGGTCTCTTGATCTTACTGAATTCCAGGACAAGAATTTATCTAGTCTGGTAGAGTATCCAGTTTCGTGCTGTTACTTGAGGTAACATCACTTGGAGAAGGTGCACCATTCCTTGTAAAAACTAATATGGGTTAGCCATAGTGAGGAGATCTTATTTGGGCAGCGAATACTATGTGATTTTGAATATTTGGTTAGGGTTTACTTCCATGGAAAAGTATCCTCATGCCAGGTTGTTCTGACAAACCCCTGTACAGAGAGACGAGGGCAGTGTCTAGTAGGCATTCAAGCTCTCTCTTTTCTGTGTATGATTGTTCTGGAACATTTATGTGTATGTTTATTGGTATGTAAGTATAAGTATACTCGGTCTCGTGAATAAACTTAAACTCGTTTTATTGTTGGCGTGTGCATTTGTGTGGGTAAATGTTTAGTTTTTATACATGTGTGGATGCGTGTTTGTATATTTTCATGAGTGTACGTGCATGAAATATAAGAGGGATATGCGTCTCGATTTGGATATAAGATTCCCCTTTTCATTGTTATTATTATTATTATTATTATTATTATTATTATTATTAATAGTAGTAGTAGTATTAGTAGTAGTAGTATGATTGTCTATGTTCTAAATTTAGTCTGTATGAACTTGGTGCTTTGAATTTTATCGTTTAGTCTTGTATTCAGTTTATTCGTGTTTTTACGTCTCCTTGTACTTCTCCCATTCCTCTCTTTGTTCTTATCTCTGGTGATATATTTCACCTTTGCTTATCGTTGTGTCTCGCCTTCTTCTTTTTTCCTCCTTCATTTCTCTTTCTTTTTTTTTGCTATTTTCTCCCTTGTCATATTCGTTCGTTGCTTTCAACCTCCTCTTCTTTTTTGTATTTATTCATTTTTTTTACTCTTCTCGTCTCACGCGCCTCCTCTTTCTCGTTTGTTATATTTCATTTTCTCATTGTTATTCATATTTCTTTCCTTCTTTCCTTTCTTTAATTTGTCTTCATGATCTTCTTTTATTTTCATCACCATTATTATTATTCCTCTTTTTATTTTTATTATCACCTTATTCTTCTTTTTTCTTTTTTTTTTGATGATAAATATTCAATATGCCAACGCCAAAGAAATCGCTTTCAAAACATCCTGCGGTGCTCTCTGGAGTCCGAGTGACAACAAGTCTCCTCACACTCTCAGTATTCTTCATCTCTATAGACCTCCTTTGCGAACTGTGTTATTTCAACAGTCGGCTGCCATTGATTCTTATTGGTAACGACCAGTAGTCTTCATTGGAATATGAGTGAAAATAAGCCTCCCCAAATACCCAATCCTCACCGCACTCCTCCAGTGGAAGTCTGTTTAGTGTTTTCCCTCTTCGGCTTTCCATCCTCCTTGTCGTATGCTGTCATGATAATCCTTTCAGCGTTTTGCATTATGTATCTTTCTAGTTCTTTTTTTGTGTGTCAATCACACAGTATTCTATACAAACCAGTTCCCTCTCGCCGTTTTCCCTTTTCACGGAGAGACGGTCAACATTGTCCTTCGGATGTAGTGTGTTGTGCATGTCATGAGTGTTTTGGTCTTCTGATCGAAAGTTGTCAGTTCTTCTTTCCTCCGTCCTATTAACGGACCAGATTATCTTACTAGTGATACTGCCCATATATTTATAGTTTTTAATATGGTGTCTTCTATATAATTTAGTTTCCAGAAATTTTCTTCTTCTCCTGAGGTATTCCTTTCCAATTCTCTCTTTCATTTCTGTGGCTTTAATGTATCTGCTTCCAGAATTTACAGGTACTTATAGGTGTCTTGCCCTCCTAGTTCCCTCGTTTGTTTGAGTAGTTCCATGGCTTCTCTCGTCTCCAGTGTAGCCTTTCTTATAAATAGCAGTGTGCACGTTTCGATACCAATCTCCATTGGGGAGATCCAAGCTGAAGATCCTGTTAGCGTTTATTAGTGTCTCTAGTTCATTTTCGGTCAGTGCTAAAATTATTATTATTATTGGCTCACAATGAACATTCACACAGATCATGTAAGATCTCTTCTAGAAATCAGCCTGTGATGTTCCCTCGTGTTTAGTAACAACAAGTCACCGCAGATTTCCAGTACTCTCCACCTCTTTCGATAAGATTTACAAATAAATTTGCAATATCACAACAGCTCCTTGCAATTGATTTCCAGTTGGCAGCGACCATTGCTCTCCACGGGAATTTGAGTGGCAATAAGCCTCTCCAAGGTCCTAATTCTCTTCGAAATTATACAGCGGAGATCTGGTCTGTGCTCACTCCTCGTTCTTTCCTTACTCCTTGACTCTACTTGGCTATTCAGTCGCACTTGGGGGGGGGAGTGGTATGGTAATTGGGGGATGGATGTATTATTATCATTATTATATTATTATCATTATTATTATTATTATTATTATTATTATTATTATTATTATAGTAGTAATAGTAGTAGTATGTACGGTAACTTCAAAGTATTTCACTCAAGCGCGGGCTTTTTCACCAAAGCCAGGGAACATAGTCAAAGAGTGAATTAGATGGAAATCACACGGTATGTCAAGCAAAACTGGCTCCTGGTGTACGATCATGTTTTACCTTATTCCCAAGGAGTTTCAAATATTTCTGAAGATAATTTGGAATTGCATTTTTTTAAAAAGCGCATCTATGATGATTGGCACTATAGGAGATCAACAGCATAGCAATCTTGGGTCATAGTTTCTTATAGATCTGTAGTTTCTCATTCCTTTTGTCTGTTAACTGATATCATCTGGGCAACCCATTTTGCATTAATCGGTCGTTTTGTTAATTACTATAATAACTGGTTTCTTGTGAATTATCTTTTTTTCTCACATTGAACAGAGAATCTTATCATCCTCATTTTTAACTACCGCTTGTGGGTGATGTTCCAAACTATTTGTCCGTCACTTTGATTCCAATCTTTTGCTAGAAACTCGATTGTAGATTTACACATACTTCGTTTTGGCGACGATTGGACTCTTTTTGAACGAGTGTAAAACAGGCATTACCTATGGTTGATACTGTTTCAACAATTGCAACACATAGCCTGCACTTATCAGAGCAGTCATTCACAGAGATGGTACTACTGATTGCATTTGTATTGAGTGCTTAGTCCTGGGCACAACATATAAGATTTTTCGTCTTTTTTTCAAGTCACATTTAGAGACACAATTTCATGCGTCCTGACATTTTAGTGACATCTTAGTGTTGCTATATATGTTTCTTATTGTCGTTTACGTCTTTCTTGTTTTAGTTTTTATTTCATTCTTATTCTTAGTCCATATCTTCCTTTTCATCGTCTACTTATTTTCATCGGTCTACATCTCTTATACTTCCGTATATTATTCTCAACTTTCTCTTTTTCTCATCTATTTCTTTTATTCTTTTTCCTCACTATTAATATCATTATCATTGTTATTATTATTATTATTATTATTATTATTATTATTATTATTATTATTATTATTACTACTACTACTAGTATTATTATTATCCTCATTCTCATTATTAGTATTATTATTATTTAATTCATTATTATTAATCTTGTTATTAGTATTATTATCAAAAATAATCTTATAGTAGTTATTATTATTGTTATTATTATTAATATTTTTATCATTATCTTTATTATTATTATTATTGTTATCAAATATATTATTATTATTAATCTTATTGTAAGTATCATATATTAACATTCTTTATATAGTTATTATTTTTATTGTTGTTATTATTATTATGTTATTATTGTTGCTGTTGTTGTTGTTTTTATTATTATTACTGTTACTGTTGTTGTTTTTATTATTATTACTGTTACTGTTGTTTTTATTATTATTATTATTATTATTATTACTGTTACTGTTGTTATTATTATTATTATTATTATTATTATTATTATTACTGTTACTGTTGTTATTATTATTATTATTATTATTATCATTATTATTATTGTTACTGTTACTGTTGTTATTGTTATTATTATTATTATTATTATTATTATTATTATTATTATTATTATTGCCCTGCCCGTCTTTGACTGTGTTAAAGGAAGCTTGAACACATTTTATGATTATCAGACTATGAAATGGCCCTTTTGTTCGCATGGTATTTCGTTAGTGTACCGAGAGCGCGGAAATAGAGTGGTAATGTCTTCTTTACGAACTTCATGTTTATTCTCTGTTTTGTAGGCTTAGCTGCCTTTGTCTATGCTTGTAATTGGAGGTTACGTTCTCTTTCTACATGTTAAGCGAAGCTTAGAAAACATATCAAATGTACTTGATGAGCCGAGTAGAGATGTTCTGCGTTTACACACCTAAGTTCGCATAGAGTAAAATAATAAACAAAATGTTTATAAGACTTACAGACATACGCATACATTACTCCCTCTATCTATTTGCCCACGCGTGTGTTTATGTATATCTATATGCACGTACTATCTCTTTATTTTTCTAATTTGCGCTCTCTTTTTAAACACACACACACACACACACACACACACACACAAACACACACACACTATAGTGAGTGAGAGGAAGAGAGACAGATATATATATATACATATATATAAATAGAAAGGGAGAGAAAGAGAGAAGGAGAGACATATATATATAAAGAGAAAGAGAGAAAAAATAAAGAGAAAAAGACACACACACACACACGCACACACATATATATATATATATATATATACATATATATATATATATATATATATATATATATATATATATAAAGAGAAAGAGAGAAAGAGTCATATATACATATAAAGAGAGAGACAGACAGACAGAAAGAGCGAGACAGAGAGAGAGAGAGAGGGGGATAGGGAGAGAGAATGATAGTTCTAATCTCTTGACCACAACATGAGCAATGTTGGAAATGGCATCTACAATGTTTTATATTCAAGCAAATAATATTAAATGCAACGGGAGACATTTTGCTTTATGTTGTTCTTTTTTAATTTTTAGATTTTCCGTAATTGTTTTTCTATCAGAGTCAATAATATTAATAAAAGTTCCATAATCGTCACGAACGCTTTTGATTCGTCCACGAATCATCGTCAGGTGTAAAAGGTAAAAGGGCGAAGGAGCGAAAATGAGAACTCAAAGTGAAAACTAAAATAAACAGTAAACGGCGACGGTAAGTTAAAATATATAGAGTAGATGAAAGGTCGATTAAAAATATAGCTCGATTAAAAATTCGAGTATTAAAATCAACAGGTTCGTGACCTACGCAAGACATTTTAGAACGTTACTGCTTTTCTCGAATGAAATATAATTTGAAGGATTTTAATATATGACACTTCAAGAATTTTTAATTTTTTAATATTATTTCCATGTTGTATAATTTTTATGTTGTCGACGAGGACCTTTCAAAGATTGGAGGGGCGACAGTTATTTTCTTCTATAATCGACCTATGTTTTTAATCGATTTTTCGTCGATGTTAACATTTTAATGAGAGGAACCATATTTTGTACAATCAATTAACTTTTGATTGCGATAAGAAATTATCAAACTAAATATTAAAAAAAAGTTGTTTCAGTTTAATGGCAACACTTTCCTCATCAGATTTAATTAAATACTCTTACTGGATTACCGTTAAATATTTATAATAAAGATTTAATGAATAGCATTCAAATAGGATTGGATAACCAATTTTCGCATTCCTCCGGGACATAAAAATCAAAATAAAATATGATAGATTTTGTAACGTATTAAACTAATTTAGTTACCAATTATAATGTGGTAATGTTACTACAAGCAATTTTACTGTTCCCTGACAATAGCGAGTAGAATAAATGTTCTGTTACCTCTCTCCACCTTGCCTCACTTGCAATATAATGACTAAATTAATGCAATCATGACTTGACATTTAACAAATCCTGTCAGTGATGTGTGTCAGAAGCAGAGCTACGTCATTTTTTGACAATATTGCATTGAACATAATGTTGACTATTTAGAAGAATGAATTATGGAGCACAAAATTACGCTCGTTTTAAATGGACTATTCCCGTTTTCGTAATTATTCAACTTTTCGAATTGAAAAGTATACTTTCGAAACGACCGCCGTATAAGTATCTGAAATCTAGTTTCTATAAAGAAAAATGTGCTTTAAATATTATAGATTACTTGTGTTTGCATATTTAGTTTGTTTTTTTTAACAGATTAACTGATTAATTTTTCAGATTAATACTGAATTTCGGTAATCGTTGTGTATCCAAGTATTTTCAGCTCCTTCCGGAGTCATCCACATGTGTTTTGGAAGTTGATGAAAAGATACTTAAAATATTTACATGTAATTTAGCGGGACACTTTTTAATTTTAATATTAACAGTGCATTAGTATTAAAACGGGGGAGTGACAGTGGTTCAGTGGTTCATGACACAAATTGAGGACATGGGTGTTCCAAGTTCGAATCGAGTTCCTTCTACAAAAAAATCACTTTCAATTAGAATACTCGCAACCTTCACATGATACCTCCTGTAAGTACTTGATATCCTTCTATAAATAATTTTAATAGACAAATATTGGGGACAACAATGCCAACAATAGAAAACTATAGACATTTAAATAATTCTGAAACTTTTCCGGGAGAACTAAAGTGTATATATATATATATATATATATATATATATATATATATATATATATATATATATATGTATGTATACTAATAAATATAGAAAGATAAATACATACATACACATACATATTCATATGGAAAAGAGTGACTGAAAGTAAGATAGAGAGTGATTTAGAGATAGATATAGATAGATACACGTACAATATAATGCTAAAAGAATCACCCTCCCACTCCCTACACCATGGTCATATCTTTTAAATAAAATGTATGACATGTATTATTGAGTGCTATCCCTTCCGCGTACTGATATTTTAGGACGAAAGCATAGTAAAATGATCGCATCCCGTGACTCGACGATAAGTTTCTTTTTATTATTATTATATTTTCTAAAATGCAATTTAATTCTTAAGCATTGCAAACACTTTAACTTTTAAATTCTCCACATCTTATTCAATTTTTCGTTCTATATTTTCCCTTTTACAAATGTTTTTGACAAGGAGAACGAGCCTAAAAGAAATGTCTTATTTATTTATTTATTAGTTATATTTTCTTTTATCCTTTTCATTGGTTTTCTTCTGTTTTATTTTGTATAAATGTATGCATTATGTTCTGCGCTTGAATCATCAGTAAGACTGTATTTTTACTATAGACAAAACACTCAATTCAAATTAATACAAGTCACAGAGCTGCTAGTAAATGATTACACAAAATACATTTCAGAATTTTACGATATGAGGTTTTAACGTTAAACGTTAGAGTTTGGTAAGACTTTTATTAAAGTTATATACTTAACACTGACAATTTCCACTTTGTATCTATTATATAACTATATTGCTATTCATATCAAATTACTTATACTGATTCTTCGATGGTTTATATATTTACGCCTAGTTGGTCCAGCACTGAAATGTACTTTAATCATAAGTATATCACTATCAGCTAGGGAGCACCTTGAAATAGATAAACAAGTTAAATGCATCTACCTATTCCGTGTCGTATGAAACCTATGAAAATTTCAACCCAATTTTTCTTATGTATTTGCTTTAATACCAGGCACTTATTAATCCTATTTTACTTACTTATAATAAAACAAATTAATTATTAAAACCGATTAGTTTTCCCATCATACTAAATAACATACATACCTTCTACTCAATGAGTTCCAGAAGAATAGATGACCAGCCGCTGCCCTATTTCTGCTTACTTCTCTGATGTCAAACAAATTTAAGGTAACGCATTTTCCTCGTTTCAAAGTAGAAAAGTAGACGACACATTTATTTCAGGTGTGTAAACTGCACAAGTGTTCAAATGAACGTTGTTAGTATGAGCACAGTTCATAAACACGTCGAATTTCTTTTCAAATTTCGACACTTGTGTAGTTTACACGGTTTTTACGTTTAACGTCTTTTTATATTTAATTTTATATTTTATTATACAAAATACTGTTAGAATGGTTTTAAGCTTTTTTGTTTTAAATAGTTAAGTATCATACTAAATAAGATTATTCATACGGGGGGCGCAGAAATACCTGGTATAGAAACCAGGCGCATGGTTACTCCTTCTCGGAGTAATGGGCCTGTAGAACTCCTCAGATCATCCATCTAGGGTAAGAAAACTCTGATATCAAAACTGGGTGAGGGAGATCTCTTCAGTCATGGTCGACAACCTTCCTAGAGCTGTTGACTTGAACAAATTCTCCGGTTTGAGAACCTAATTTGTTTAATGATGAGATAGGCTTTGGCTATTGCCGGCTTTCACACCCCTTCTTTGTTTATTAGCCAGACGCAGAGGGTCAATAACAGGGGCCCTCCGTAACCACACTACACTTGACCTTGTTTCCTGACTAGGACATTGAACGCCGTTCCCCTATTTCCCCAACTTCTTTTTTCTCTCGCAAACTAAGAAAAGTGCGTTTGCTTACGCGCTGGGTTTGCTCACTTGGCTGGGTTCGACCGGTCTTGTCTTAGAGGTTAGTACCTGATTGACTGTTTGTCTGGCTGCTGTATCCGACTGACAGTACAGGATCCCTAACTCTTTGATAACGCTTACGGTGGCTGCTCTATCATTAGTTGTATAGTATCAGGATAGTTGTAGTGCCATGTCACGCATGGAAAGGGCCCCTACTGCTATCTCTGGTGGGCATTAATGAGGCTACAACTTCCTAGGCAGTACCCAGCTGATGGACCTGTCGTGTGTGTATACTTGGCGTCGAAACTGGCCCACGTTTCCCAGCTCTCACCTACCAATCTGAAATTGAGCAAAGGTAATGAAATGAAGCGACAACACCAACACATATCACGATTAAACCGGGCAACCACCCAAACAAAATCAATTCGTCTCCTTGAGGTTCGCGTTCACAAATAACCGTAATATAGATGGTGCACATTGTATCTTTTAGTAAACTCCTCCGGATATCTTCGCATTAAGTGAAAGAAGCCTACCATCCTCAATCCCCTCTAAATATTTTAACATGACAGGATACTTCCCTCTCAGCCCTATAGACTCAAATTACTATATGTATATGCTTGGAGTCTCTATTCAAAGCTCTCTCCCGTTAACTAGGGAGCAACGTCTGGAATCGGCTGGCCGGGCTTTTATGTATGTTTGACTGCCCATTCATCATTGCGTTAGTTACTTATATTTTCTCCACCGTTCTCCCTCAAGTCAGGACTGTAATCCAATTGATCATGCCTTTTAGGTTACACAGATTCAGCTGGCTGCTCAACTTATAGCTTCCATCACATAGACAGTCATGTTACCAACCCACCTCCCAGATAGTGACCATCAGCAAACTTCACATCTAGACATATTCCTTACCACAGTACCTGGGGATTGTGTAACCAATGCCCACAGTACACTCGGAAACGCATCGTGGCATAAGTAGGCATCACACTGAAATCCCAACCCCAAAGTGAGGAACCACTACTAACATCGACAAGGTACTACAAAAAGGTCGACTGGGAAGCCATCAGATACGATATAAAAGATGACTCATGAATCAATATCTTCTGTCTCCCTGCCAGACAATGTGCAAAGGAGACAACTGAATGGTGAAACGCAGCATTGAAACACATGTCCCCGCACGGAATTATTACAGCAAGCCTCACTCACCCTTTTTTTTTTACTACAGATTGTGGAGCTGCCATTGCACAAAGACATCATGCACCCCCCCCCGGCTCGTACATCATAAGTTAATTTATTTAAAATTATAGATGCTAGAAAGTAATTACTACAGCTAAAGAAAACATGCGGAAATAACCAGGGAACGCCTAAAATCGCAGAAGATAGGAACTTGCGATTTCTGGAAAATTTATAATAGTGTAGTAAATAAAGGACAATCACTAATTCACACACTAACATACCACAAGAACGTTGCAGGCACGGAAACTAAAAAGGCAAAACTGCTTGCTCGGAAATTCACCTCCAACTCCACACTAGAGCCAACAAAAACGCCCTTCCAAATTTCCTTATGCGGACGGAAGTCACAATTGATGTCCGAAAATCATCCCCTCACATGTCCATGATGTCATAAAAACCTTAGACAACTACAGAGCGTATAGGTCTGATCTCATCCCTACTATACTAATTAGGAAATACTCAGCTAGACTAGCCCTCCTACTTCCAAACTGTACAACAAATACCTTGCTGAATTATGCTTCCCTAATAGGTGGAATATAGCCATTGTAGTAAGAGCGTATAAAGAAGGCGAAAGAACCGACCCTCTCAATTATTGCCCTACAGGTATCCTCCCTCTTTTCGCTAAAATCTTCGAGACGCTAATTAATCAAGCACGAATCCACACCTTCTTTTTGACAAACAGTACGGATTTAGGAAATATCGGTCTACTTCATATATTTTAACAATCATCTGTAAACGGATATACCATGCATTGGATAAAGCGGTTGACGCCAGACTTGTAGCCCTCGATATATCGAAGGCTTTTGAGAAAGACGAGCATGAAGGGCTGCTTATAAAAATCAAATCATATCCTATAACTGGACGAATACTAAATAGAATTAGATCCTTTTTAGACAATAGAACTAACCCGATAATATTGAGTCCTAGATGTGTATATTTTCTGATAATGCAACGCGCTATAACATGCAGGAGGGAAGAGCAGATATACACAAATACAAGAAAATGGCTGAATCATTAGAAAATAACCTCTAGATCGAAGTTGAATGGGGACGTAAATGAATGGTAGCATTTAATGTTAGTAAGACTAAGCTGCTCTAATCAAACAATTATAAGAATCCTCTCCAACCAGCTATTTCTATTTCATATTTTACATTGCGGAGGCTGCTGCGAGTAAGTTGGGCTA
Organism: Euprymna scolopes; assembly: GCF_053919585.1. Classification (NCBI taxonomy): domain Eukaryota; kingdom Metazoa; phylum Mollusca; class Cephalopoda; order Sepiida; family Sepiolidae; genus Euprymna; species Euprymna scolopes. Next base: position 45,046,277 of record NC_136490.1, on the reverse strand, counting down.
CCTCTATCGTGCTGCACAAACGCTCACACCTGAGAGTATCCGGTACACCTATAAAGCACCCATTCGCCCATGTATGGAGTATTGTTACCACGTCTTTGCTAGTGCATCTACCACTAATCTCTACCTCTTGGATATGGTTAAAAAAAGGGTCTGCAATCTAATAGCCCCCACTTTGTCTACTGGGCTCCATCCCCTGTCTCATCACCTAAATCTTGAATCTGTGTGTCTGTTTTACAAGCATTTTAATCGAATGTGATCCGGTGAACTCATTGCACGTGTTCCCTCGTTCAACGTACACATCCCCGACGAACCCACTTAGCAACAAAATCCCACCCTTTCACTGCTGAAGGTCCCTAAATATCAGAAAGTTTTCTACTCAAATAGCTTCTTCTCTAGAGCAGCTAGACTGTGGAATTCTCTTCCTGCTGCTTGCTTTCACAACTATACTGACATACAGAAGTTCAAATATAACGTAAACGTATATCTATATCTTTCTAAGGCCTGCTCCCAGTTAGTAGCTCCTTACGTCCAAGTTGCAATATGTTTGGAGTAATGTTGCGTAAAAAAATAGAATTTACGGATTCATACGATATCATGATAATTAATGTGTAAGTATTTTGCGATATTTACACAGTTATAGAAATTAATTAATTAAGGGATGGCCTTTTTATGTGTAACCCCTTTTATATTTTTAGTTAAAGTTTGTTTTTTCGTTTTGTAATATGACGAAGTGAAGAATCCAATATAATACGGTTCATATCGATTGCGAAGTATTTATCTGTCAGTCTCAACTTGTAAACTTGGAAATAAATCAGCCATATAAAGATTTAATTAAGTAATAAAAAATATGCACACACAATGCAGTGTTGTAGGAAATATATCTCCAAGAAAAAAAAATGGCAAGATACGTATGTTTCCTGTTAAAATTTGATAAATAATTTCTATATAAATGTTTAAACCTTAATGAACCATCTAAGCTGTATTCATCTATATGTACAGTTCCCATGTGAAAAGAACATAACAATACGCTTTCTAGATGTGATAGTAATTCTGGCTGGACAGTAGAGGGCGGAACGATCGGGTTGTAATCCTAAAATACAAGACTACATCTTTATTGTAAAACTTTTATTAAAAAAAAGAAAAACATTCGGGTAATTTGCTTATGCTGTAGAGCTGATATCTATTCAGTATAGCCGCTTCCAGCCTCAATCACCGTCTCGATCCGGGACTGGAAGCAAACGCTGGCGGGATCCCTGTAAATACTCGACGGTTGGCGGCAATCAGGCTGGCTTTAGTATTGTGGAAGGTAATGTTGGTGATGTTCCCGACGTATGACCAAACGTAATCGAGCTGGTTCATGTTAGGGTAAGAGATGGGCCAGTCGGAGAAGTGTAAAAATGTGTAGCACCACAATTTTCAGCACATCCAGGTAACCTTTGTGCTGATTTTCAAGCCGACTTCGAAGATGTGAGGTTGCATGATGTGCTCCTCACTTAGAACCACACCAAAAACCATAACGGTGACCGTAAACTTTGTGCTAATCACCCTGGGTATGCCCCTCCATCGTTGTACCATCCTATTCGCATTTGGAGCTGCTGTCAATGGTAATGTTTTCATGGCTTGGATCAGTGGAGAACATAGGTTGTACAGCGGCGCATCTCCGATCTCGCTCATACAAACTTGTGTACATTTCAGACATAATAGAATGCTACTATCGCTCTCGGGGTTTGTAGTAGGTCGGTGCAAAATTAATGTCATTTTCTGACGTTCAATTACACAGACACAGACACAGACACAGACACGCACACACACACACACACACACGCACACATATATATATATATATATATATATATATATATATATATATATATATATATATATATATAAACGATATTATTTTTACACCAACCTAATACACAATTGAACTACTAGTAGATGGTCTGAAACAAAAAAAAAGAACACCGATTTTCATAGAACGGAAATGTAATCATGTCGCCTTTTCTAGATACCCAATATTAACGTTCCACCCTGTAGATTGTTTCATCTGTACATCGAACGCCAATTCTCAATGGATAGTATCTAAACATCAACTTCAGCCATAAAATATATTGTAAAAAGGAGGTTGAGTTTTGTCTACAATGCAAAGAAAAAGCAATAGATAGTAAAGTCAGTACATATCAAGTATATATGAGTCGGGCTATGCGGATGCTATTGGTTGACGGAATGAGAATATTTTACCTCCGTAAATTAAAAAAAGGGGTTTCGACAAATAAACTACCAATTTAGATAAGATATCTGAAGAAGGTCCTGTGTTAGATCGACCGAGACCTATTAAAAATAATACTGAAGAAGAGAACAGCAATCAAATTATACGAATGTCTATGAAGATATGTTAAAAGCTCTCTCTAAGGAATTTTTATACTGTTTTGATAAGGACGTAACGAGCATTTTTTATCAGAATCTGATTAACATCTTTTAAATAAGAATGTTATAAACAGTTTCCAACTGAATATAATGAATATTTTCTACAAATGATTTAATTACATGTTTTTATATCGATTTATAAAATAATTATTTGAAACACCTGATAACATTGTTAAATCACTAATTTATTATTGCTTTCTATAAATATTTGATACAATTTTTGGAGACATCTATTTATGTAGGATATAAAACGAATCTTATTAATCATAATTTTTTCGACCATGAACAATTGCAAATATGTAGAATATTTTGTATTTCAATCTGGGTGCAAATGTTTCTTTAATTAGATTCTCTTTCGTTATTTGTACATTCATGCGCCTCGTCGTGTTAGCAAATACGGCTTAAATATATAAAATGTGATGTTTTTTAAGCGGTAGGCGTCAAAGCAATTGTTATGGCTAGTTCATGTAACTTCTAGACATATACATACAGCGCTGGGTCTCAAGCAATAAAATTATTGGATTTTAACTTAATAATAAGAAACTATATGTGACGAAATTCTTCGCAAATATATATATATATATATATATATATATATATATATATATATATATATAGCAATTTAATAATGATTTTAATTTTTTTTTAAATGATTCGTGTTATAAATTGCTAACTAGCTCTACCTACGTATTGAGCACTTTTGAAGTAAATACTTAAAGTTCACGCATAAATCTATAATTTCGTATATTAATGTTATGTGAGTAAATTAAGTAGTTATATATATATATATATATATATATATATATATATATATATATATATATATATATATATGTATATATACTCCTTGCTAATGGAGACAGATATGGCTTGTGTTACCGAGATTGCATCTATCGGCTGGTGTTAATCGTGACACTCTGCACTGATGATTACCGAAAGGGTGAAACACTAGTGTCGGTTGGTTTTGAATAATTATTATAGCAAATAATTATGTCAGCCGTTAAAAAATCTCGTCTTCTACCGCTAAGCACTTTCAGATGAAATAAATTCGGTTAACTTAGCTCGTATGCGGACATTATCATATAATAATTAGATCACCGTGACAGACATTAAAAAAATTTACAAATAAATGTTTCAGTTTCAACAGTATTTCTGGCGGTAATGATAGCCGAATAGATTAGATCCTTGCTAATAGAGCCTGATAATTATATATATATATATATATATATATATATATATATATATATATATATATATATTTATAATTTTGAATATAATTTTCCGCTGACACCTGTTTTGTCGTCTACGAGTCATCAGAGTGGCTGAAACGCGTGTCTGGTGATAATCATATTTTAACCAATATATATACTACTTCGCACTTTGAAGTACAAAAAAAAAAGAAAAAGTATTCCCTATTCTCATTTACGTAAACATGCACATACGTATAAATAACAGAATTCATTCAAAAACTAGTGACAAATAAAAACAAATAACATTTTTTGTCACACTTTCTAAATGTGTGTGTATATACATACATATATATATATGTATATATATATACATATATGCATGTGTATATTATATACATATGCATACATATATATGTGTTTATATACATATACACACATACATATATGTGGATTCATATATATATGTATATATTATAATAAAATGAAATAATATAAAATAATATATATATATATATATATATATATATATATATATATATATATATATACTCACTCACTGAAACTCTCTCTCTCTCTCTTCCTTTCTCTCTAAAACTTGTAATTATCTGATTTTTTATCATTTGGTGGAATTTAAAACAAAACGTTTATGCAAATGTTTCTCACAATCTAGATCAACTAAAGGAGAAGATTGTCGACGCTATCACAAGAATCACTGACGATGATCTAAAGGCAGTATCTACAAACGTTGTTAAACTTGCCTAGAAATGCATAATGTAAATGGGGAGCACTCCCACCATCTTTTATAACACTGCAGATTATTTCAACGATAAAAGAATCTCACTCTTCTCTACTATATTTCTATGCTACATTTAAGTGGGCGACCCTGTATTTACAAGTTCGTGATTGATCTTTGCCTTTTATTCACAGCGAGTATTCTATATTATTTTATTATATATATGTATATATATATATATATATATATATATATATATATATATATATAAAGAGAGAGAGAGAGAGAGAGAGAGATCCTGAATATATGTACGCGTGTGTATGTATATTATTTACACGATATATATGTATATATATATATATATATATATATATATATATATATATATATGCATCCTGGACAATGCACTACATATATATATACTAGCGGGGGTACCCGGCGTTGCCGGAGTGTTTGTTTCCGGGACGGGGGGGGGGAGTTTTAAAAAATATTATGGTAGGTAAGTAGGAAGGATCAAACCCGGAGTCATGAGTAAAAGTAGAAAAATAAAGTGTGAAAAAAAAAACACACACAAAAAAAAACATCTGCAACGTTAACAGTTCGGCCACCAAGAAAAGTCCATTCCAGTTGTTTAGGAAAAAAAAAAACGACTACGGTAGGTCGGCGCGAACGTGAAAATATAATGTGAATTGTCCAGCACGCTAACCACTACGCCACAGAGCACTGCAGCTTAGTTTAGTGATTTTAAATAACTTCACATGAAAGAACTACGAAGCCAAACCGGTGTTCTCTTCTAAACTGTTCCTTGTGAACGATCCCCAAACGGTGTTAAGTGGGGGCAGGGGGAAGAGGAATTTATTAGAGAGAAAATATTTTACCACTTCCATTGATCTTAACCGATTTTGGCCGTGACTTCTCAGCAGAAAAAGTATAGATATCTAAGATTATCGAGGAATTTGAGAAATAATAAGCCTATAACACACCTCAGATATTGTTCTGCCGTTTGTGCATATTATATTTGCATGAAATATCTTGATTTTTAATCCTATTAATGTCAAAATCAGACGGGAAAAAATGAGTTCATTTTATTTATATATATATATATATATATATATATAGAAGAATAGATAGATAGATAGAAGAATAGAAGATAGAAGAAGAAGATAGATAGAAGATAGAAGAAGAAAATAGAAGAGAAGAAGATATGTGTGTGTGTGTGTGTGTATCCTGTATATTTACGCGTGTGTATGTATATTTACAAGATCTTTTCTCGTGTGTATATGCGTGTGTATAAATCCGTAAATCATAAATATAGCTTTCGGTTGTAGCTGTTTTGTTGCTTCAGAATTTCTTTAAACCACAGGTAATTTAAAATCAGAAAGTGCATATTTTACTGTGATAAAGAAAGATCTGTGACGCGTTTTATTCAGTTTTTATTTTAGTACAGATATGTCAACACAATTAACAAGAGATCCAATATTTGCGGTTTTAAAATGTTTCTGAAAAGCTGCGAGCGTGGCATTCATCCAGCGAGTATTTCGAAAGCATTCTCAGCCTAAATTGTTCACCTAACAATCGATTACGTTTATAATTGTTTTATGTTGTAATGATTGGTGCATCACACACACACACACACACACACACACACACACACACACACACACACACACACACACACACACACACACACATACACATATATATGTATGTTTACGCGTACGTGTGTGTGTAAATATGTGTGTGTGTATTTCTTTGCATACTAGCATGCCGCCCGGCATCGCCCGGTCGTAAATACGCTTTAATATGACATTTTGATTAATGGAGATTTCGTATCTATTATTATATTGTATTTTACCCAATATATAATAATGATTTTAAAAGTTTTTTTTTTAATGGCTCGTGCTCAACCAACAAATAGAAACGATATATAGCTATTACGTTTCGCATGCATATACGTAATGCCGTCGTTCGACTTTTACCCAACAAATTCCGATTATTTTTTAAAATTTATTTTCACATATTTGTACCGATTTCCCCCGGCTTAAACCTTAATATAAGTTTTCGCATATGTTCGAGTACCCTATATATTAAGTTTTATGTCCGTAGACTGAAAACTTACAGAGGAGTTTGGTAGGCAATATTTTAAACACACAAACACACACACATAAACACACATATATTTATGTATACGCATACATAAATATACAAAGAAAAAGGTGTGTGTTTACTATAACATTTTACGCAAATATTCCTCAAGTTTAAACCATGTCGAATATCTGTATGAATAGGATTATACCTAATAGTTAACTAAAGAGGATCACCTCATAAGAAAACCGTAAAATACTAATAGGGGATTAATTAAAGCGAATCTTTAAAATAATATTAAAATTGATCGATCTTTTGAAGGTAAATGCAATTTCACGACCCATGTATAAAAAAAAAGTTGTATTTTCGTTTTAAATAAATAAAAAAGGGTTTTTAATATGAATGACGATACAGAAAGAAAACAAAATTTATAAGAGTATATATATATATATATATATATTTATATATATATATGTATATATATATATATATATATAATTTAAAGGAGATTAGAACAATAGTCTAAAGAGCTGGGTGTATTTTAATGTAACAGTGAAATTATTAGTTTAATTAAAATACAGGAAATAGAAAGTGCTCGTTGTAATTTAGATATATAATGAGCTCGATAGTTAACTGTCCTAGAGCTAATTTAATATTAAGTAATGTGATTGATAATTTAAAATTTAAAAATCAAATTATAATTAAATTAAAAATCCGTTTCATAAGAAGAAACACTAACAAAATCAAGTATCTGTACGATCGTTTCGGAAAACAATGCTTTTTATTGTGGTATACATCAAGTTATGTACAATAATTACATATAGTTTTTTAATAAGCAAGGTCTCCTCGTCAGCAAATTTTGAAGGGGTTTTATGTAATTTAAAAGACACCATAAATATATATATATATATGTGTGTGTGTGTGTGTGTGTGTGTGTGTGTGTGTGTGTGTGTGTGTGTGTGTGTGTAGCGCAATGGTTAGACGCTCCGAATATCATTTGGCTTGAGGTAGTTCCTGACTTGATGTAGTTGCTTGTGTAGCCGCACTGATGAGCTGTGAAACAGCGAAACAGTTCGGTATGTAGATTACTATAATCCTCCCTATCTTGGGATGAGCATATTGGGAAGTGATATACAAATTACCATTAGCGTATTAAGCAATTATCTTTGTGTAAACAATTTGAGCTTAGGTATTTGGACAATGTCAAAACATCGTTAATTCACTGTCCGCATAGCAGCATCCGAATAGTGCCACGTTTAGAAGTTCCAACTCTCATTTGGCTTGAGGTAGTTCTTGGCTTGAGGTAGTTGCTTGTCTAGCCGCACTGGTGAGCTGTGACACACCGAAACAGTACTGTACGTGGATGACAATATATAAATATATGTGTGTGTGTGTGTGTATTGTGTGTGTGTTTTTTTTTTTGGTTTTTTTTACACAGTGATCACCACTTATCAAGGCCCGGATGCCACTCAGGGATAAGGGTTATTGCAAGTGCATTACGTTAGTGTGGAGATTTGATGAAGTGTTTAATTAAGGGGGCGGTTCATTAGGAATTTGTTAACATTGGACTTGAAGACATCCAAGTTGTAGTCCGGAAGGAAGCATGCAGACGGAACAGAGTTCCACAGGCGTGCAGTTCTAAGAAATAAGATTTGTTCATGGAATCCGCGTTTTGATTTAGGCACAGATATAGAGCGGGGGAAAATTTTCACAGTGGATTCAGCTAGACGTGTGTGTACATGTGAGTGTATTTCTGTGTGTATACATATATTCATATTAGTTTATTTTAAGTTATTTATCATAACTTTTGTGACAATACACTGGAGAAACCTTCACTACAATGGCTTAAAACTGACAAATTTCCATTCGATGAAAAATGAGTAATTATAGCTGCACAAAACTAAGGCTTACTCACATATGGATTTAAGAAAAAAGCTTGCCTACAAAAACAGGCTTATGCAGATTCTGTCACCCGACTGTTGAAAGCCCAAGCACGTAATATCTGGATGCAAGATGCTTTTAGTCGATGGCCATTAAACTGCTCGATACAACAAAAGGTGTAGATTCTTACTGGAAGATCTAAAAGAGATGCAACTTGACAGATCGTCGAACATCAAGGAACTTGAACCAACATCGATAACATCAAACGAAAAAGTTACAGTGGTCGATGAAAAACACATGCAAGCGGTCAGATACATAAAAGACAACCTCATCAAGCCAGACAGTGTAATATGGAACGAACCCAAAAGAACTGCACTCATTATCGATGTCACAGTTCCAAATTATTTTGGATTTAAAGAGAGCTAAACGGGAAAAAGATAACAGAATATTAGAACCTAAAAAATGCTATAAAACGGCATGGTCTCTGAAAGAAATAAACATTATACCGGTTGTGACAGGGGCACCTGATCAATTTAAAAAGAAAATATTCAGAAATACTTCGAAGCAATTTCTAGAAGACCAAGCATTAACGAAATTCAGATCGCAGCCATAAAGGGAACAATGTCTATTCTTAAAAGAGCTCTCGAATATAAAGTAAAATCATAACGGAATCAAGTGTTAGCTCCAGCAGGGAGCCCCTTGATCTCTTAAAACTAAACATAGACGTATTGTATTTATTCTCATAATAGAATTTATCTTTATATTTATCAACGAAAAAGAAAATTTTTCTAGATTAAGTTTATTTTAAATTCTATACCGATCTAGGATGTGCCTTTTTGGAGAACTGGATTTTTTCACATCAAACCCCCGTTCTCGAACTCTGCTCTCGTGTGTATCTAAGGGGGCACTTTTTAGATAAAAAAAGGACTAGCATAATACTTAACCTATTATGAAAAAAAAAAGAAAAGAAAATAACTTGGGCGCTAATGAACAGGGGTATGACAACAGCATATTCGTTTCGTTGTTTTGACTCTCGAATATATATCCAACACAGTCAGACACAGTTAATCAACAGATAACCACAACCATATAAAATATCAAGGAATACACAATCGAGAGTCCAAACAGTCAAAAGACTGTGCTGTTGCCATATCCCTACTAAAGGGACGGGAGACGATGGTCTAAATACCGCTGAAGTCATATTAAAGTCTAAAAAATGGTAGTTTACTATACCTTGCTAAACAATTAGTATCAAACAAGGAGTACCGAAGAGAAAATTGGTATCAAAGCAATGAAGTAGTGCGTCTTCTACACTTCCGGGTAGCAAGTAAAGAAAAAGAGCCTTAGGGTTGCTGTGGACAATTGAGCAACTTCACATTTGATATGCCGTAAAAAAACAAACAAACCGGGCAACTTCTAGTGTAAGAGATAATGAACTTCGAACAGTGCAATCGATCGACTTCAGCATTAGGCTGGGCGTTTAATTTTGATTTTTCCTCGCCACTTAACGTGTTATGATAATCGGTGACAGTCAATCGATAGATGATCAGCTCAGCTAAGACGCAGCGGCGCGACGATCATAATAGAATCTTGATATCAGGTGTTAAAAGAGACCGGCGTCTGTTAGTTGTTGTTTTGTTGTTGTTTTGCAAAGTTTGAGAGTCTTGATGCCTGCGATGCACAGGTTGATCGGATTTCGTTAGCGTCTTTATGTCTGTTGTTTAATAGTTAAGCAGATTTATATAGTGTTATTGGCTGATCTGCTTATGCATAACATCTTTATGTACATATTAATATATATATATATATATATATATATATATATATATATATATACAATTGACAATGTACCTTCGGTGATCATCCATCGATACCTTCGATTTTATATAGGAGCACTTAAAGCTAAGCCCAAATACTGAATTTAGCACATTCTTTAGTTGATCGGTAGTGATAGTCATGTATGCCGATTATGGATGGTGCTAAAATCTAATTTTGAGCATATACATATATATATATATATATATATATATATATATATATATATATATATATGTATGTATTTGAGACTAAGCAAAGATAGTAGAGCAGCCGTCAATTTGCAAACTGGCTAAAAGATATTGCGGAAAATTCACTAAAAATTGTTAAAGTCATCATTAATCTAATAAAATTCGGACAGGTTTTTTAGTCTCTGAAACACATATTGAGTTTTCTCAAAATAGGTAATATGTACAACACCAAAGCAAACCAATTTTGACAGAAAAAAAATAACCCACTATTCCTAACACAATAACAGTCTAAACCTAATCGTTATCTTTCTATGATAGAAAACATATATCACCACAAATCCCAACAGAAAATTAACATACCCCGAATCTAAACCTAACCTATACAGAAAAGCAAATTAATCTATATTGAGCATTAATGAAAGGGAGTAGGCAAAAAAAAAATACAAAAAATAATTAAAAAAAAAGAGCGTATAGCAACCTACTGTTTAGATCAAATAAAATTGATGACGTTAATGGTAGCATTAAAACGTGCGCATTTTTGTGTTTCTGAATTTATTTTTCTATGTAGTCACTGCTCTATTCAATGTACTTTTACCAGAAACGATGATTGTGCATGGGTGTCCGGAGCGCACTTTGTTATACAAGAATTGTTCAAAAGGAAAAGCCTAACCTTTTAACTAGCTGCCAACACGAGAATGATGCCATAAATACGACCGACCTCTTCTGTTCAGTATATCCTAGTGGTTTACGTTATCTTGCTTTGATATGCTAACAATAGTGTCGTTAGTTTGCTACATGAGTACGAACAGTATTATTTTGATTTCTCGAACTACTGCATTCAGTCTGAATGCGATTTTCACAATGCCTGGATTGATTTCATTTGGGCCTTCTTCAGACGCGTCTTGTTGATATCAAGAAGCTGAATAGAATTTCAAAACGAACCATATATTTTATATACGTAGATGTTTTTTTCTGGTTTCGACATCTATGACCTGGTAGAAATTTGATGCATTTTTTTCTAATTCTCGTATCGACTATGCTGATGATACGAGCATACACCTTAAGAAAAGTGTAAATTAGAACTGATTGACTTAGCACGTTTATCCGGTGCGTCCCCCGTTTTGATGAAAATAATATTCAAGAGGAGGACAGTAATCAGAGAAAATTTAACTTTAACTTTAGCTATCGTGTAACTCAAATGCCATCAGTATCGGGAACATTTATTACCTTTAGCTGAGCGGGCTGAGGTTTCAGTGTTTAAAAATAATTCACTTAAAATGGTAAGCAAATATGTGTTTAAAAATATTTTTATAAAATGTGTTGCAACAGTTTTTTTTTCCTAACTTTATATGGGGTGCAGTAAGAACGGCTCTCTTTTTTCAGGAGTGGGATTCGAACCGCGTTCAAATAAATGGACCTGATAAGTCCAAAGTCGACCAGCAAAACTCTACTAAGCAGTTTTTTTGTTTTTTTTTGTTTTTTTTGTTTTACATTTCACCCAAAACAAGCCACATTGCCACTTTGATGTAGGGACCTAGTATCAGGGATATAAGCTACATGGGTACTATGTAGGGAGTTGAACAGCAAGATGTATGTTCACGTTACACTTGAACTTCTGCATGTCAGCACAGTTGGGGAAGCAGGGACCCGGAAGGGAGTTCAAAAGTCTAGTAGTTTTGGGGAAAAACTCCTGGAGTAGAAAGTCTCTGACATCTAGGGATCTCTACTGTGTAGAGGTGGGAGTTGGCTGCTGGTCGGGTTTGTCGGGGGGATGTATATACAGGAGGTACAGGTCCTTGCAATTCGTCCGGGAATTCACCATTAAATAGTTGTAGAACAGTCAGAGGGATGCAACAGTTCGTCCCTGGGAGAGAGGCTGAAGCTTAGATGACAGTTCAGGACCTATCAGGTTGGCGACCCTCTTCTGAAGCCTGTCTAGGAGCGAGAGACTAGCAGGAGATTCACAAGCCCAAATGTGACAACAATACTCCATGCATGGGCGAATGGCCACTTTATAGAGGTACAAGATACTTTCAGAGGTTAGTATTTTTCTAGCACAGTAGAGAGAGCCTACCTTCTTCGCAGCGATCTTGGCAATGCTCCCAATATAACTGTTTAAACTCATGTTCCCTGTGAACGGTATGGCCCGGGAGTTTAAAAGAATTACTTTCAGATTATACTTTTCGAGTTTGGGTTTATTAAGTGGCAAGTTTTAAACATTCTCTCCATATCACTAGAGGTTTAGAAGAAGTATAAACATAATACCGTTGTTTAATGATGAAGTAGTTCATCAGAGATAACAATAAAAACACACCACATTGCATGTACCAAAATAGAAAGTGAAATTAATTACTTTTCAACTACTTAAATATATAACAGAGTGTCTTTATAAGAGTGCACGTGATGTTAATTGAAATGTATACTATCTTTATTGCACTGAACTGAAGAGGCACGATGAACTGGTATAAATGTAGCAATATTATTGTCATGATGATACTATCGTCCCAACTATAGTGCCAATAAATGTAATATATATAATGTAATTTTTTTAGATAAGGTATAGTAATTTGTGTTATTTGGATTATTCTGACTACTGTTCTCACCTCGAATGCCATTCTTAGCACGCCCTTGCCGATGTTATTGCCAGTCATAAGTAGTTTTATCTTTTCGAATTCGAGAAACTTGTTCTCGAACTCGGGGAGCTACACTAAATTTAGAATGGAATACTTTATTTAATGTACGATTATAGCATGTTCTTGTTACGTTAGTATGGCGGGGTACATGGCTGAAGTAATTTGCAACTTTATTTTTAGCAGCGGCGAATTACTAAAGACTTCTAACACGACCACCGACATATAGAAGGCCTGTTAACTGAAAAATGCCAGTAGGCAATATAGGTAAGATTTGACGAACTGTTACTGTTGATACTATATGACGGCATTAAAAAGAAATAAAAACATGTTAAAGAAAAGAAAGGCACCCAATTAGATTAACAATGAAACTGAACTTTATACAATAAAAATTATAAATAGTATCTATGTAAAATTACGTAATTTTAAAGCAATATACAATCTAATACTGATAAAACTGAATTATGAATTATGAGTTTTAAATATATTTCAAAGAAATAAATAATGGCCGGTGCTAAAATATTGAATTCATTGATCGTTTTCTGGTTAAATAAAAAAATTAAGAAATTAAAAATTGTCGTGAAAATGCTTCTAACTTTAATATATTTGAAAATACTTAATGACAAGTTTTATTTATTATTAACAGAACGGACTGAACAATATTTTCATATGAAAATTATTTGTTTTGCAGTTTAAAAAAAAATGAAATTAAATAATCGATTTTGTTCAATAGACATGTTAGAAAATTTCAAAAACTGGTTCACTTACTATTATAATTAGTAAGATTAGTATCGGCATAGTCTGTCTGCAGCATATATCATAGAATTAATTTATATTGCCCTGAAAATAACTCAAATATAGCGAGTAAAAGCGAAATCAACGCCAACAAAAGTCAGTACCCCTCCTTACGAAAAGTTGTCAATATTAACATACAACATGTCATCTCTCAATATTTTATGTAGTCACCATCATTATCCAAAACTGCCTTTACTCTCGTAGGCATGGAGTTTACCAGAGCTTCACATATAGCCACTAGAATGCTCTTCCACTCTTCAATTACAATGTCGTGGAGCTGGTGGATATTTGAGACTTTGTGCACCTCCACATTCTGCCTGATGTTCTATTGGGTTCAAGTCTGGAGGCATACCTGACCAGCCCATCACCTTTACCTCTTCAGTAAAGCAGATGTCTTCTTATATGTTTTGGGTCATTGTGATGCTGGAACATTGTTCTGCGATCCAATTTATGGAGAGAGATGATCATGTTCTGCTGCAGTATTTTACAGTACAAGTTGGAGTTCAAGTTACCCCAATGAAATGTAACTCTCAAATACCTGCAGCACTCATGCTGCCCCAGACCATGACATTTCTACCACCATGCTTTAATATAGGCATGACACACTTATCTTTGTAATCCTTACCTGATCACCGCCACACATTACTTAGGCCATCAGAACCAAACGAATCAGACCATAGGACTTGGTTCCAGTAATCTCTGGGCTTTTTTGACATGTCTTCAGCAAACTGTTTGCGGGCTTTCTTTTGTATTGCATTTAGTGACAGCCGTGCACCCCAATTTACGACACTCTTTCCCATCGCTTTAGTGCAAAACACTTAACAGCTTGTAAATATGAACTGGGCAAACAAACTGGACAACCAAACTAAGCCAATAATATAAGAATATTTAATAGAGAGTCATATATGTATGTCCTTTCTTGTAAGACTGATGCATCTTACACTATCTTTCCAAATATAATAATAATTTAAAAGAACACCATCAAATTGAGAGACTGCGATATGATTACATGTTCCCAAATTACTTAAATAAAAAGAACACATCTAATCTACACAACCGGGTTGACAGAACGGGAGAGTCCCTACTCTTATAGTGTTAACGTATATCCACCCATATATATTATTTTAATTGAAATTCATTTTTGAGATGAGTATTATTGATATTAATTTATTTATTGCGGACTATTATTCTCATCTTCCTTAGATATTGTTTCACGACGATACGGCCAACTAGTCCTCTTCGGGGCCCGTGGCGCAGTTGTTAGAGACGCTGAATCTCTGCGGTTCCAGGTAAGAACTGTCTGAAGATAGCGGTGTCAATCCTACCAAAAGCCGGCCAGAGGCTTACTTGGCAAAAACGTGTTGAGCCGACAACAACTACGGAAGACAGTAATTGCAGGGAATGCAGTCAGGAGATTCAGAGTTCTTATCCGTCGCAGTTACCACCTGACGGAGGCCAGAGGACTAGTTGGTCGAAGCGTCGTGAAACAACACCTAAGAAAGATGAGAATAATAGTCCGCAATAAATAAATTAATATAAATATTCACCCAGTTAAGTAAATATTTATGGGCTAACATTAACGCCATTGCGGTTATATTCTTCAAGAACATCTTTTTCCTGAGTCCCGAGAAAAATATCAACGGAATATATTAGCGTTTGGTCGTTAAGCTAACAGTGTAACCAAAAATCCATTTACTGTATGCAGGAGCACATCAAATGTGTACAACAACTGATGGGATATAACTGACTACATATGTAATTGCTAAGTTATGCTTATATTTCAAATGCGCAGGTGCCTATGAGTAAAACAAAAAGCACATTAAATTAAAACAAATGCTAAACGCACCGTGTTATCTTGTTTTATTTGCAATCCCGCTGGTTACGGAGCTAGGCCACTTGGTGCATTCATCTGGAAGAAAGTCATGCCAGTCTGTTGCCGTGTAGTACCTGGGAGATATTCCAGGGCAACCGAAAATATACGCGACATCTGCATACTTTGAAATGATTACTCCAACGCAGCTGTCACTAAAAGTCCGCTTCGTCGAGCACAAACAAAGCGGTTTTGTTTATACAACTCTGCTAACAATTGACGGGAATTCTTTTCCATATTTTCTTAAGTGGTGCATCGTTTATGAATATACTAGAGCTTTACGGTACATCAGTCAGCAAAAGTTCGATGAGTGAAGTTTTAAAACGTGAAAGAGCTACGGATTTTAGGGGATAGTTCAATCTGTATCAATTTATTATGTAAATAAAAGGCATTAATTTGCATATATTTAATTAGCAAAAGAGAACGAAATAGGTTGCATAAGCACACACACACACACACACACACACACACACACACACACATATATATATATATATATATATATATATATATATATATATATATATATATATATATATATATGCCCAAGTCTGACGAAGTTACGTGATCGCTAATACGATCCAATAGCGATCTATTTACCAGTTCTGAGGCCCTGTCGGTGGGGCATTAGAATACACCGACTGCCTCCCTGCAGAGGGTAAAAGTCCCTCAATGGGGGTCCTGGATATGACCTTAAACTCTATCCAATGGTAAGGCCCCAGCTTGTGGGCTTTAGGGAGTGTGGAGCCACCCTTTAATTGTCATTGCTCCCAGGTCCACTTTGACCCAGAGTGGTAGTACCTGTTAGTGTTCCAACTATGGGTTGAATAGAAACCGACTTGAAAACAACAGATATATTCTATTAAAAAAAATTTTTCTTCAAAATCTTTGGATTCGGCATTAAATAACCCGAAAAGGGTTGATAGGCCGTAAAACAAAAACAACCAACCAACCAACCAACCAGTTCTGATATATATATATATATATATATATATATATATATATGTGTGTGTGTGTGTGTGTATATATATATAAATAACAATAATGTACTGAGGTAAATATTCTAACTACAATGCTAAAATGTATACGGATAATTATACGCATTCTAGCACAACATGTGGAAATTCAACAGCGGATACTAAGCATATTAAAAATATACCATTTGTTGTAAACATTCAATGTATAAACATCTGAAGAAGTTGGTTTGGAAAGGATATTTTTACGGAAACATAAATCGCAAAATTGCCACTCATTAATGAAACAGCTGTAATGGAAAAATCCAGGAAATAAACGAAGGTTATAAAAAGAAAACGTGTGTCTTTGAATTTTCAACAAAATTTACACTATATGTATATATATATATATATATATATATATATATATATATATATATATATATATATATATATATATATATATATATATATATATAAAATAAAAGTTACAATAAGTTTACTAAGGTAATCAAAATGGTAAACTTAAAATATATTATAAATATTAAAGAAGTTAATATTTACAAGTAAAATAAACTCAGCCAGATATAAAAAGCTCAATAAAACCGAAAAGGAAATAGAGCTTATAATATTTTTTAACCAAGTAAGATCTTTGACTTACTTGTAGTTTCATTAAATACTTTTATATGCAAAATCCGATCCTGCATTTTGCTAATTCCTGCCCTCTGATGAGAAGGAGAGTATTTCTTCGAAACTCCGCGGATTAAGGACTATCCACTTATCTTGTGCTTCCTTTTTTAAAATTAAATATGTTTTAACTCTTTTTCAAGATGTCTTTTAACATATTTTATTAATCATTTGTTCATATATATATATATATATATATATATATATATATATATATATATATATATATATATATATATATATGTATATATATAAAACTTGAGTTTCTTTCATCTATAATCGAAACCGAAACCAAAACTTATGAAGAATTCTTGGTAAAATTATGAATTACAGAAAAGATAAGGCCGTAGCAATTTAACGACAGTTACTCCGAAGGAAATAGATGTAAGCGTGACAAACAAAATAACACACCTGCTATCGCATTAATATATATAAAAACAATATGTAAGGCTTGGCGAAAATATTTACAGAGGTACAATTTTCGTATGTCATAGGAAATATTCCCGAGCATATTCAATGGAACTTGTCTTGATAATCCTCATTTTTTCTAGGGTGATGTGGTTATTGTTCTGGAAAATTATTACATCCTTATATAAAGTTGAACCAGTCATGATTTAAAATATCGTGGCCTTACGATTTTAGCCGTATGTGTAATGTCACGAAAAAGATAATACAAGAAGTAAATTGGCTTGAGTATGTTGTAAGGTTCGCTGTGTTTCGCTGGGAAAAATGTAAGCACTTTTTCGTGAACAGGCTCAAACTTTTGAACTAGATATCCCAAAATGAAATCAAGTCTAAGTCAGGCGATAACCGCTATATTGGAAAGATTTCAAGTAATGTGGACTCTAGGCTGTACAAAGGAAACGAAACAAAATGACCAAAGATTTAATCTCCAACCTATCAGCCGTATGAATTTCGAAATTTTGCTATCGACTTTCCTCATATTCATATATATATATGAGACGTTGATGAATTTTCTGTGCACTATTCTATTGATTTGACCATAGACATATTTACGATAAAAATAATACATAAGAAAAAACAGTATTGTTTAACCTATTTTGCATGAAGCTATGGATATTTTCCCATGGAAAATACGTTGAAAAGCTATCTCTGTTATATCGTTATTTTCTGGCAGGTATTCGACAGTTTCAATCTATAGTTTCGTTTCCTATAATCCTTCCGTAACAAATAATCGTCTAGTTACACCACTTTAAAACATTTCCTTCAATCTATATCTCTACTTAAAACTAAACAATAATACCATGAATAGAGATTTTTTCCTGTATCTCTCAGTCTGTGAACCACCATACTATGATGATGTTTCCCAACCGATTATGATATTGTTTGTTTCAAATCTAATGTTAATTTATTTTTGTTTATCCCCCGTCTTATATAAACCGAAACTAATTCCATCATTACTGATCTTGAAGCTGCTGTCTAACCGGCTAGTCTTATTCGGGACTTATTCAAAATAGGTCTCATTTATAGTGAGTTTCAAGTAAAAAAAAGAAGGGTTACCTTTAATAGAGCCGGAGTTTCCACACTAATTGTCGTGACCACAAAAAAATTATGAGCAGCAGAGAAAGCCACTATGAAAATCGTATTATTACCATATTATATTACTTTACACATGGTTATCTATCGATTTCTTTTCGGTGTTTTTACGTCGCAATATTGTGCAAAGAATATAAGTGTATGGGGATGCATATACATGAGCGTGTTGCTGAATGTAATGGCTCGATTGGCGTCGTGAACTGCAATTCAATACAACTAATTGAGATAGCCGTGACATAAATATTAGTGATTAGATCAGAGGGCAGTTTGAGTGAAGGTTATTATGGTTAATGGTGATATATTTATATAATTCTCTTTGTAATACTATATTTGTACTTTGTATTTATCATAGAATCCATTCTTGAAACTATTTTTTCCTGCTTTGTGTTAAAAGAATGTTAAAAAAAAAATACGCGATGTTTTCCAATCGATAAAACCTTCAGTTTACTATCAAGTTATATCTTATGTACACGTGTAGCGAAAGTTGCGTATTTGGAAAAAGTGCATGGCAGTAGTTGCTCCTCAATTAAAGTTAATATGATATTCAACGTTTACACAAGTCATTTATTTTTCGTGCGTATGTTTACTTAAGTGTACTTCATGTAATTTATTGAAAATATCAGTAACAGACAAATTCAATTATTGCAGTTCTTTGTTGAACATTCAATTACTTTTCATATATTTGCCATACTAATGGAAATCAAGATAAATATCGATGCGAATGCTGACGTCAGTACTCAAGATGTGTTACTATAAACCTGCTGGATATGTGGGAAGTAACTGTCGAGAGATCGTTTTCATAAAAGCGTTCACCTAGAGGACACATTAAAATTATAAAATGTACCCAATCGTCATTTGAATAAAGGTTATAAAAAACTGAGAGGTACCCGCATGAAGAAGCAACCACCTTGACCAATTCTACGTAAAAAACAGTTAAAAGTAAAATGTTTGAACATCATTTTCCGCAAAAGATTACACAGGTGTAATCAAATTCAGGTCTATGCAGCGAATGACGATAGTTGAATACCCCTCTTAGTCTGGTCATCCTGCGAACATATCACATTAGTACAGTATAATTCCAATAATTTGAACATACGCTTCGTTCAAATTAAAGGATGCTGTTCAAGTTTCGTGATAAAAAATGTGCTGCAGTTAACTGTAATTTTCTTAGAATTAAGAAATAGTAAATGAAATTCATTGCTATATGATACTTCAAGTATATATTAAGTTAAGTTTATGGTATATTGCAAGTAAGAATTGTTAAATATTATTACTAGGAACAAAAACATTGAAACTAAATTAAATCTACCCTTACTTCTTAGGTATTTATTACCTAAGATATCATCTCCAGAAATCATACATTTATGTAAAATACAGGGTTTTTTTTAGTTACTCATTGAATGAGTCTCATTGCAGTTTCTATTTTCATCGATTGAGCTCTCGGGCGCTGCCATTTTATTCCGTAAGCGACCGAGCTCACGAAAGTCTACAATTTCTTGGATTTGTAGCTTTTTATAAATATATCTCTTCGGAGTGACATTACTTGCAAAACATAGTTGTCACTAAAGTAAGAACTTTTTTCTAGATATTTTATAACAGTCTCCATAGACTTTTCTGCATCATCCCAGGATATTGCACAATATCTGACTAAACCATGTAAACAGTTTTACTGCAACTCCGCATCAAATATTCAAATACAATTTCAATGACGAGACAGTTAATGTTTAGAGAAAGTTCAGGTTTAGAAGAAGTCCAAATGAGAGGAAATCCAAATGAGAGGAAGTCCAACTTCAGAGGAAGTGCAAATAAAAGGGGTTTTACTGTATACATATATATATATATATATATATATATATACAGGTATGTATGTATGTATGTATATATTGTACATACGTATATATATACATATATATATATACATATATATATATATATATATACTAGTAAAAGTACCCATCGTTGACTGGGTTTAAGAACAGTCAACAGAAAATGGACTCTAATTCATGAAAGTATGATAGGTTATGAAGAGTAAGAGTTGTAAAGAGATAGCTTCGAATTTGGGAGTATCAAAACCACAGCAAAATATGATGAAAGTAAAAATAAAATAGATAAACCCCATCATTAATTATACCATACCGGTTCACACTGAAACACTTATCACAATATTCTGTGGTCTATATTAAAAAATCTTGTTAAACTTTGTGACATATTTCCATTCAATGGAGGTCAGGCGCGAACGAACACCCCATAATTTTATTATACTATATTTCTTCAAACT
This sequence comes from Euprymna scolopes, assembly GCF_053919585.1. NCBI lineage: Eukaryota > Metazoa > Mollusca > Cephalopoda > Sepiida > Sepiolidae > Euprymna > Euprymna scolopes. The sequence continues at coordinate 45,025,185 of NC_136490.1, read as the reverse complement.
GAAACATAATTATCAAAGTATACGCAGAAGGTAGGAAAAGTTTTTATTAAAGTTTGTGCCTATTTCCATTCTATGGAAGCCAGGCGCGAATACAGACTCCGGAATTTTAATATACCATCCCTATTTAAGTTAAAACATACTTATCAAAGTATTATTATTATGTACATCTATATCAAAAACACTTGTAAACGTTTTGTTTTAAATTTTTAATTTTTTTTATTTCTATACTTTGGGAGCCAGGCGCGAACGCAGACCGAACAATTTTAATGAACCATGGTTCTGCTAGATAAAACATACCTATTCTTGTGTCTCGATACAACTTCTATCATTATATGTAATCAGTTTTCTATAATAATCAACCATATAGGAGCCTATTCGTGACCAGACACACACACACACACACACACACACACACACACACATACACAGACGTTCATCTTTATACTATATATATATATATATATATATATATAATTATTTTTTTACTATAATAATTAAATAATTAAATACCTACACACACTAGTGTTTCATCCTTTCGGGATTCTTCAGTGCAGGGTGTCACGATTAACATCAGCCGAACGATTCGAACCCCGCAACACGACTGCCGGCAAAAAGAAAGCCCGCACTTGTATTTTTTTTTCAAAAACTGCAAATTTAAGCTAAACTTAATATAACAGTTTAAACAATATATACCTCATTTGCTTCGCCTTATATCCCTCGATAATTTTACCTGTTCATATTTGATTGATATATTCTAGTGTTCTAGTCAATTAAAAAAAAATACTTAAAATTGATTAGGCAAAAAGAAAGTCCGCAGCAACAAATTCGCTTAAAACCTGCTTAAATTATCGCCCCTAAATCAGTTTATAATATCCACCAACAGGCAACAAAGCATCTCTAATCGTAATTGTTGTTGTTCCAGGTTATACAACGTAACATTTAGTACATATGTCACGACTTTCTCTTAGTGATCATCAGGAGCTTATTAATCTTCACCTTTCTCTTTATTCAACCGAGAAATCGGCCGCAGATTGAAGTATGATGAGAAAACGGTACAAAAGACTGTGCAAAGCACCAAAAACCCGATGCAATGAAGAGTATGACTCTTCATATTGCTTAAAGTGCTTTTTAACGACGAAGACAAGTTCAATAATGGTGGCAGTGATGGTGGCAGTACGTCCATCGGGGGAAAGACGAGGAATTTAATCCTAGGTGTTTAGTTTTAACGCTGAACGGTGGTAGAGGTTCAGTTTTGGTGAGGGTCATTATTAGTACCAATAGTCCAGGGTCTATAATTCTCTTGCAAGGTCGAATTTATTCGATCAAGTACATTAATATGTTGACTGATCATTTTCTACCTTAATTTTGTCGGAATTTGGATGATAATCCCATCTTCATGCGGGATAATTCTCACTTTCCAACAGCTTGCAATGTCAAGAGGTTCCTTGGAGAGCATGATATCCGTGTTTGGATTCGTCTGCACAATCTCCAGACCTCAATACTACCGACAATGTATGGCATTACATCAAGTAACAGCAGTGATAAAATTTCAAATTTAGTAGAACTAAAAATTTAGTAGGACAAAAATTAAAGAAAAGTAGGAGGCCGTTTTATTCAAGGAATTCCCAAAAGATTGCAGGCTGTCAAATTGCCGAAGGACTATGTTACAAAATATTTACTAGTTAATTGTGTTCCTGTTGTATTTGTGTTGCATTTTTGTCTAACCTTGCATTTAAATAACAATTTTCCGTTGTGCCGATTTTCTTTTTGCCTCCCCAATTTGAAGTTATTTTTTAAATTGACGTGCACACTAGAATATTTCAATTAAAAGTCACATATAAACAAGTAGAATTATAGAAAAATAAAAGGCCAATAAGATGAGATATAGTTTGTTTTAACGGTTGCATGAAATTTCGCTTACAATTGCAGTCTTTCAAGAGACTCAGGTTTCGAATCCTGAGTTCGGATGTGTCTAACTGATGATTCCAAATGAGGGCGAAACTCGAGTCTTGGACTTCCGGTTCGTTGACTGTCATGGCTTTTGTGGGCTTCGACGTTGTTTGGCTGTGGAATGTATTATATATAGTCTCTCACATTCTGAAAATCCTATCATAAGTTGCTCGCTTGGTTAGCATTGACGGATGACATTGTCGAGTTAAAACTTCTACTTGTGAGACATCGGCCTGGGGTTATTAGCTGGTTGGGTGACCGCGTCCCTTGTCGAGACGAAGTAGGTTCATTTCACAGTCGTATTTCGGGACAGTTTGCTTGATCTGTGTTGGTTAATAGAAATTCTTGTGTGCGGGGCGTTTGCTCAGTTTGTTGAGTGCTTGCCTCGCATCCAAGAGACTCGGGTTTCGAATCCTGAGTTCGGATGTGTCTAACTAATGAGCTCAAATGAGGGTGAAACTCGAGCCTTGGACTTCCGGTTCATTGACCGTCATGGCTCTTGTGGGCTGCGATGTTGTTTGGCTGTGGAATTTATTATATATATATATATATATATATATATATATATATATATATATATATATATATATATATACATTGCCCGCTGTGTTAATGGTAGCGTTATCATGCATGAGAATGGGATTTTCATTCAAAGTCCGGCCAAAGGAGGGTGAAAACTGCTCAGTCAGCATATTAATATATTTGCTCGAATTAATTCGACCTTGCAAGCGACCGATAGGCCCTAGACCATTGTCACTAATAACGCCCCACACTAAAACTGAACATCTATCACCTCGCAGCGTTTAAATTGTGCACTTAGAATTAAATTCTTGGTCAATGAACTACTGCCTCCGATCACTGCCTTGCATATTGAACTTGCTTTGATCGCTAAAAATCACTTTCGACTAAAATTAAGCCATGATCTTCATTTCATCTGATGAAGTCCAGATGGCGCTTTCAGTTCTTTACAAAAATAATTGGCTTTCCTCTTGGACTACAGCCTCGCAAATTAAATTTCTTCAATCTGTTCTTTACTGTAGAAAAAGAGCCCTGTTTTAACAAGGTTACACTGCTGTTTTATTTGGGGAGCTGTTTCTAATATGTTTATAAGGCTGCGGATCTTGATAGCGTTATATTTCCTGTAAGAAAATTTAGGGACATCACGAACACTGCCGATGTTTTGATGCGTTGCACAGTCATGCGTACCATTTTCTTATCAGATGTCACACTGCGATCGGGTTCCTCATTAGATAAACCAAAATAGTGTAGATTAATGAGTTCCTGCTGATCACTAAGAGAAACTCGAGGGATATGGAGTAACGATTACGTTGTATACCCTAGAAACAACAACAATTACGGTTACAGATGCTAAAAGGTAGATATTCTAAGCTGGTTTTAACCTGATATGTTGCTACGGAGTTTGTTTTTGTGTTGTTTTTTTTGTCTTCGCGATTTGAAGCTAATTTTTAAAACGAGAATACGCGGATACTTCAATTAAAATTCGAATATAAACAGGTAAAATCTAGAGGGATAAAAGTCGAAGTAAAAGACGTATAGGGTATTAAAACAGTTACATTCAATTTAGCTTAAGTTTGCGTTTTTAAAAAAATGGCAAATATTGACTTTCTTTTTGGTGGCACTATATATATATATATACACACACATATATATACATATATATATATATACACATATATATACATATCGTCTCTCTCTCTATATATATATATAAAATGAACTCATTTTCCCCTCCGACTTTGACCTTAATAGGATTACAAATCATGACATTACATGCAAATGTAATGCGTACAAACTGTAGCACATAATCTGAGGGGTGTTATAGGCCTATTAACTCTACAGTTCCTCGACAATGGTAGATTCCTATGTTTTCCTGTGAGAGTCCACTGTCAAAATCGGTTATATTCAATGGAAGTTGCAACACCTTTTCCCCCTATTAGATTCCTCCTTTTCTCGCTCAGCGAATGCGATCACAAGGAACAGTACGAGGAAACACCGGTTTGGAATCGTACAAGGTTATTTATGCCGTTTTATCTTTTACCTTTTTTTACTGATTAATTCTTTGTTTTTCCCATAATAAAATAAAAATTAAAAATCTTTAAAAAAGCGCAAAAACGCGATTATTATTATTGTTTTCTTCTTTGCTTTTTTTAGTTCCGGTTTTTACTTCCGGTCTAAACGACTCTAACTGTGAAATCTAACTATGACCTTTATTTATTAATGCTTTCAACTCAACATTTATTTTTACACAAAGAATTCATACTTCACTATTTATTATTACAACGCTACGATATCGTGAATTCACTTACATTACACTTAAATTAAAATTAAAATTAAAATAAATAAATTCATTTAGAATTCTAGAAAACAAAAAAATCCATTTAGAATTCGAGTGTGATGCGGACTACTGAAACTAAACCAAAACAAACTTCACTGCGGAATTGATATTTGACCTAATTAACTTTTTAGTTAAGTCATCACGTTTTTTCTTTTGTTTTGTTTTTTTTTTCTCTTTCGACTCAATGATTCGATTTCGACCCTCCTCCCCCCCCAAAGAAACTTGTTTGGGATTTTTCAAACACCGCCAGACCGTTCGTATTGCATCACGTTAATTTTTTAATTGTTTTTTTTTTATTTACAACATTGTTTGTTTTAATATGTAAACAGGGTTATTACTTCGCTTTGTTTTCATTTTACGACCCCCAAACCGCACACGCCTCTAAAAACCCGGGCAACGCCGGGTACCCGCCCGCTAGTATACATATAAAAATATTTTTATGGGTACATAATTTTATAACACTTTTGAAGAACACCGGACGTAGTGTCATAATTAATTGCTGAGCGTTTAGGGTTTTTTTTTGTTTTTGTTTTTTAATAGTTTAAACATAAACCATTACAAAGAAACTTTCGAAAAGACCAAAATATACTTCTGAAGTATATTTTTCCTAAGCATAAATTAGATAAAGAGTATAAATAAGGAGTGGGGCAGAAAAAACATATCAAGACGTCTTTCAGTCAACCCTTTTCAAGATTAACGTTGGCAGCGGGAGAGAAAATATTTATATATGTATGTATATGCATATATATATATATATATATATATATATATATATATATGCATACATATACATATACATACATTTACATATATATATATATAAATATACATATATACATGTATATATATATATATATATATATAGTCATCCACATACAGTACTGTTTCGCTGTTTCACAGCTCATCAGTGCGGCTAGACAGGCAACTACCTCAAGCCAGGATTGAAACCCGACCGTTTGTACGGCAGTCAAGGCTTCTAATCATTACGCTATTGGCGGCTGCTTGAACGAGTAGTGAGTTTAACGATGTTTTGATATCGTTCGAAATACCTCCGCTCGATTTGTTTACACAAAGAGCGTCGCTTATATGCTAATGGTAATTCGTGTTTCACTTCTCAATATGCTCAACTCAAGGTGAGGAGCACTATAGTCATCCACATACAGTATTGTTTCGCTGTTTCACAGCTCATCAGTGCGGCTAGACAGGCAACTACCTCAAGCCAGGATTGAAACCCGACCGTTTGTACGGCAGTCAAGGCTCATTGGAATCACTACCGCATTGCCTAGAGACTTTATAATGTTTTTAATATAGCTATTTTATAATTACATTTAATAGCTGAAACAATTGTTTCTTGTCTATGATTCCAGCCGTATGAAAACACAAAAATAAAAGAAAATCTGTATAGTAAACATATCCATGAAGAAAAAAAAGATCACATAAACCCATTAAGTAGTTTTGTATTAAATATGATGCTTATTTTTAATGATGATCCGTTGAGTGACTGTGATGCCAACCATATTTAAAAAAAAATGAATGTAAAACGCAAGGGAGTTAAATCGACAATAATTCATTCTTACTAAATGTATATTGCCTACAAATTCCGATTAATCGCTTAAAATGGTTTTCTTTATAAAATTACAATTACTTGATTAACTCTTCGCGATGTTAGGATATCTTATTTTATTTTATTACTGATACGTACATCATATCTATACTGCTATGAATTTGTTAATTAGTGGTGAAGGCAGGGGCGGATATTGGACTAGTGTCACTCTTGCCTGACACGACCAATAACTCAGTCAATATTATTATGATTGGGTTATGAATCATTCATTTATTTCAAGCAAACATACTTAGTCTTACCTCAATTAAATTACGTATCTATCCAAGTTTTGATAACTAAGTAGCCAAAAGTTCATAAATATATCCAGGAATAATACAAGGATGCTATCTTGTACGGATTGTCTTTATCCGGCCACTGTCAGAGTCATTGAACATCCCTATAAAGCGGCTATAATGCTGAACACGCGTAATCCGTGCCAGGCACAAAACCCCTCTCGTAATAACAGTAATGTTAGAGAAATCTTTCTTTTTGCTGTTGCAACCCTCAAAATAAAGTCAAACTACAGTGCTCAAAACATTTAGCACGATGTTACTGCTGACGTCTCTCTTGGGAAGAGAGACAGGAACAGAGAGCGAGAGAGAGAGATCTATAGACACATACGTATGCATAAACACATGAAGAACGATTACTACTACTGCAATATGTAGTAGTACGAATAGTTATGTGTAAACATAACCATACGTATATATCAGATTGTAAATATCAGTGATGAAGTTATTGTTTCATAAATTAATAAAGAAGAGGTTTTGAATGAGAGTGAATTTGTTTGGGTTTTTTTATTGAGGGATTTTTTTTTTGGTGAATTTGGAATCATAGGAATCTACGAAAAATACGAGTTTTAAGTCATTTTTTATTAATACTAAGAAACCCCCCTGAAACCAATGAACCTCGTAGAATTCCGTAGTGGTACGTAAATATTTCTGTAATTTTTTTTTTTCATAAAGGTCCTGTATGTAACTGTTTTTATTTTGCTGCATCCATCATTTCACGGCTATTTAAACCCAATTTTATTCATCAATATTACCTTTTATTCTATGGGAAAATTTAATCGTCGTTTTTGGAGAACATTACATCAGTTGCCGAAAATATTTAAGTCTCTTCTCTACAGTCAATGTTATCACGGATTTTATTTACGAATTCTTTTTATCTTAGAATTTTTGGATACAATTAAGATTTTCAATGTTCTAAGTTTTTCACGGATAACTTCAACTTGTAAAGATATCATATGTTTCAAGATTCATCAGATGGAATTTACATTTTGGAATGATTTTCCTGTGTTCCACGGGTAAGCTGATAATTCTCTAAAACATTTTTAAAAAGTTGTACTGCATTTTCTGTTAATGATCTGAATTTAAAATTAGACATAATTGAGATGGGTAGTGTGTTAGACCTGAAAAATAGATCGTTTGGCAAGAGAAATGTAGCCGAAAAGGTGGGCGCCCAAGTCCTTTATTGGCGAATAAGGTTAGAATTCGTTCGTTCCAATCCAAATGGTTTAATGACATTGACTTGTTATGTGCAAGTAAATCTGAGGAAAAACTCTATTGTTGGCCTTGCTTGCTTTTCACGCCTAAATCAGGACAATGATGGTCTGATACTGGCTATACTGATTATAGGCATATTTTAGCTGACTGCAAAATTCATTTGAAACCAATGACTCATTTGAACAATTATAAGCGTTTAAAAACATGTGACATGTATGACATAGTCACTGCTATTAGTGAATCAGACAAACTTGAAAGAAAAGAGGTCGAAGAAAATAGACAATATCTGAAACACCTGATAAACGCAATATTATATCTTTGAAAACAAGAACTACCTTTGCGCAGACACGATGAAGGGGAAGATAGTCTTAACAAAGGTAATTATCGAGAATTATTAAAGTGTTTCTTTAAAAGTGTGTTTGCATCAAAATTTTCTGCCAAAGAAGGCTCTAGGAAATTTTCAGGTTTTTCCAGAACAATGCAGAATGAAATTATGTCTGCAATTGATAACGTGATTGCTGATGCTATTTACGCTGAAATTCAAAGTGTCCCATTTATTTCAGTTCAGGCTGATGAAACAACTGACTGTACAATGCATGCATAGCTTTCTATCATTGTTAAGTGTGTGAATGGATGCAAAATTATTGCACGATTTCTTGGATGTTATGACGTGAGCGCTGACAAAATTCCACAAGATTAGCTGATGTAATCATGCATTCTTTTAATTTCTTCGATGATGCAAAATCAAAATTGGTTTGCTAAACTTATGATGGAGCAGCCGTGATGCCAAATGAATAGTATGCAAATTAAATTGAGAGAAAGGGGATTTAAATACGCCGATTTCATCCATTGTTATGCCCATAAACTTAATTTAGTTTTGAGTAACAGTACGGGAAATGTTGATTGCGTTAAAATATTTTTTCACATTTAGACAGCTTCAGTAAATTCATATCATCTTGTACGAAATGGAAGAGTGTGTTCCGAAAATTTGAAGTCAGCATCCCATTTTTGTGTGCTACCATATGGTTTATAAATCAAGAACTGCATCCGCTATAAAAGACGATCGTCAGAAAATAATGAACGCACTCAAAGATATTCTTGATCATGGCGAAACATGGGATGAAGCAACACTAAGTGAAACCGACAATTTATTGTCAAAATTGAATGATTTCACTTTCATGTTTTTTATTAACTTTTTTTTTGTCATTCTTTCTCAAGCAGAGAAACTATTTGACATTTTAGAGTGCAGAAAACTCGACGTGAAATATGATTTCATTCAATCGATATCAAACAATTGTGACAATGAACATTATGAAACTATGATCAAACAAACGATGACAGACATGGAGATATCTGACGAATCACAAAAAGAACTAGGGGAAATCGAATCAACATATTTTTAGTTGCTCGATGTAAAGAAGTTTGGAGTTTTTTCCTGTACATTTCCTAAGCAACATATAGATGCATTGCAGAAAAATACCCTGGTATTGTTTACCTAAAATCCTTGACAAGTGAGCTCAGGTATTTGTATTCTGACAATGATTTCCAAAAATGTACCTCAAATAAAGTTATTTTGGAGATGCTTCATGAACTCGGTTTTTAGTCTACAATGTTTTAAACTGTAAGAATAATACAACTTTTCCTTACCATTCCTGCTAGTTCAGTTTCAAATGAAAGAAGTTTCTCAACGTTGGACAGAATACGATCATATTTGAGATGCACTATGGCTGAGGATCGACTTTCGTCTTTAGCCCGAATTTCAATTGAGAAGCAAATGCTTGAAGACTTAGAGCAAAGAAATGAATTGCACAATAAGGTAATTGAAAAATCTGCGGCCAAACCAAGACGCCTGGAGTTTATGCTCAAATGAGATTACCTTCCCAAAAACACGCTTGACCTGCAGACACGCCCATTCAAAGGCATTTATAGACGAACACTAGCTGTGAAACGATGCAGGAAAAAAAAGTTACATACAGAATCTTTATGAAAAAAAATATTTACGTACTACTTAGAATTCTAAGAAAGTTCCGAGGTTTTAGGGTATTTCTTACTATTAATATAAAATGACATAGAACCCGTATTTTTCGTAGATTTCTATGACTCAAAATTCACAAATAAACCATTCCTTAATGGAAAAAAAGGATTGGGAAGTGCTAATAAAACATCAACCATTTAATTATTTTATAATTTTATGAGACAAATGACCTGGGGATTTGCGGACTTAATTGCTTACCTGGTTAGTTGCCATTGACACCAGTTTCTTTATTCTAATAAACATATTTTTCTCGTCATATTAATGAACATCTTCTCTTTTCTTCTATACTTTTGAAAGGAAAAGATATCTAATGTGTTAACAAGACTATAAATTATGAAGTATCTTCATTGTTTACAAAAAAAAACAAAAAAAAACATGGAAGGTACGTTAATCAATCTGTGCTGTACAATGGAGAATCACGCAATAGCAACTTACTTTGGGTCCATGGACAATGGATTTGGAACTAAAGTTGAGAGACGACGGGGGGCACGAGTAGCAATAATAGGCGAGAGTCGCCACTCGGTTAAGGTTATCTAAATATTCCATGAGAATCTTTCACTTAGTGATGCAAGCACCAACATTGGCACAAATGACGTTCTGAACATACGTTTAAAGAAAAGAACATTTGCCATCACAAAATTCAATATGGCTGCCAGTTTTCAATATGGCTGCAAAAGCAAACCTGACAAATTTCAATTTTGGTGCGTGTATCACTAAGTAAAAGATTGTTCCAGCAATCTGCCCCACTAATTATATTTTTGTTAATAATGTAAACCATTTTCCCTCATTATTTAAAAAAAAATACAACATTGTTATATATGGATCGTTAAATTGCATTGATCTGCAAAAGATCTAGCTAATCTGCATATTCTTTTAAGCATTCATTTTAATTCATTCTCTATTAGTTTTTTTTTTTTTTCGGTTTACATATGGGACGATAATCTTTAGTCTACTATTACGGGTAATTATCTTCATGCAAATATTCTACATGATTTATACTTGCGTGATATTTGCGTAAAAAGCTTATAGTAAACACAAACCTCTTTCTATATATATATGCTTATGCGTATATATATGTGTGTGTGTGTGTGTGTATGTGTGTGTGTGTGTGTTTAAAAAAATCCTATCAGACTCTTCCCTCAGATTTTAGTCTACAGGTATGAAATTTATTGGGAATTTAAACCAATGCAAAACTTTATATTTGGGTTTCAGCTGGGAAAATTGGTGCATAATATAAAAAAATGGAATTTACCAGGTGAATGTCCAAGGACGGCATTACTATTATGCATGCGTAACGTAATAGCTATTGGTTTATATTTTTAATTTTAGCCTGGTTGTAGCATCTTTTTAACCTTGCAGCAAACATATCTTCATAGCTGGGGTATTAACGGAAAGGAAAAACTTAATCTTAAGCTAACCGTTTTGGTTTCGATTCTCGGTGGTGGTGCACGAGTCATTTTTTTTTTTTTTAATAATTACTATATATTGGGTCCAATATAATAAATAGTATATAGGAAAACATTATATGTAAGTATATTTTTCGACTGGGAAATACCAGGCAGCTTTCTAGTAGATATATAGATAGAAAGCAAATTCATTTCGTCTTTCTTATATATTTTTTTACGGTAACATTAAATTTGCATGGAACTTACTTGTTAATGTCTGCCAATATATATGCATCAATTAGAAACATTTCATTTCGTGTTTACACCAATATTATGGAAAGAATACTTATACGTATCAATTAATATTCCGAATAACGATGTTCGCGAAGCGATAGTGGGCCGTTAAAACCAACAATAATATACTATGGATGCAAGTATCAACGTTCATGTATACAATAATTAGACAAATAGCAAACGTTTATGCAAACTACGACCGAGCTACATGCGATCCGCTAGAGACAATGAGGTCGTCTATGATGTTCGTTAATGTTATTTATTTCACACAGGATATCCACTTATCAAGGCCCGGGGGACACTCGAGGATAATTATTAATGGGTATACATTAGTCATTGTGATAAATACTTAGTAAACATAAGTAGCGGGAATGTTGTAAATTGGATTACTTAGGGGGACGGTTCATCAAGAACTTGTTTACGTTGGACTTGAAGACAATCGAATTGCAGTCAGCTGGAAAGCAGGCAAACGGAAAAGAATTCCAACATGCGTGCAGTTCTAAGAAAGAAGCTTTGTTCATGGAATCTACGTTTAGGTTTAGGCAAAGATAGTGGGGGAAATTATTGATAGTGGTTTTGGCTAGACGAGTGTTTTTCTTGAGAGTTTGGCGAGGCGGGGGGCATAGATTGAAGCACACATGAGCACTTGCCATGAAAACACGTTAATAATTCTTTATAATAAAGCTGTTCCATGTGAGCAGTAAATAGACACGTTATAAGAATTAATTAGATTTGTTTTCGTTAATTATTCTTTCCTTTCTTATCTGGATTTTTCGGAATACTTTTCCTATCTTAAGTCGCATCCTTCGTTTCGTTCGAGCTGTATCTCAATGAACACGGGAATATTTCGCTGGCATTCGGTAATCAACAGAAAATCCAAAAAAAACACCTTATTTAAAGTGTGTCAGCCATAACTGGATAGAAATAT
>NC_136490.1:44988129-45003129 GCF_053919585.1 Euprymna scolopes | reverse complement strand
ACGTTATTATATTTCACATCGTTACATGAAAACCCTTATTCTAGGACCACCGTATTCCGGGGTTTTTCTGTATATATACAGACACACATAGACATACATATAGATTATATATACATATGCACATAGACACATATACATAATAAATATACACAATCATACACAAATACATTATATACATATATACATATCCATTATATATACATATGCACACACACACATATATACATATGCACACACACATTTATATATGTACTTATATATATATATATATATATATATATATATATATATATATATATATTATACACACATGTTATATATATATATATATGTATTATGTGCATTAGCTACAGGCAGACAGGAGCTTAAATTATATACTTTTTGTTTATAAATAATTATTTTTAATTATTTTCATTACATTTACTTTATGAAGGTAGGGAAACAAAGCAATAATAAAATAGAATTTCAGAACCATTAATCCATGGCAAGAATAGTTATAATATTTTATTTATTCTTAATGTTTCACGCATAAAATGCGATTTGCTTGCGGTTTTTTAAAGGGGGATAACTCTTTAAATATAATATTTTTTATATGTATTGTTCATATTTCCTACGAAATGATGGCGGCAAGATACTAACAATAGAACAAATAAAGTAATAGCAATGCGCGCATTATCATTTCTTTTGTCTCTCTCTCCCTCTCTCATATATATATATATATATATATATATATATATATATATATATATATATATATATATATATGTGCCAGGTCATGTCATATGCTACTGGTACCATGTAACCTAGTACTACCTGCCTCATGGTCGGGTCACCGGCGACTAAACGGGTTCCCCCACCAGACTTGTTTGGTGAGGAGGGCGGCTAGTCTTCCTGAAGCATTAAAAACAAGACCTTCCAAAGGGCGAATGAACTCTTTTTCTGGGTCAACGGCCAACTAGCACCGTGTATATTTGTGTGTGTGTGTGTGTGTGTGTGTGTGTGTGTGTGTATGTTTATTGGGGTGGAGAGGGCTCCGGTAAGCCGTGGTGAAGGCAACCTTCCTAGGAGAAGCATATCTCTGATTAAAAAAGCCATAAAGCGGAAGACCAGTACCCGCATTAAGCTAGTCTGCAGTTTAATTTGTTGCTGGCTATCTTGCTCTTGCTTGTTGCTGGATCTCAACATTTTGAACCGAGAGAGAGACAGCTGTCGTACAAAGCTAAGACTCTGTAACATCATCTTTGTATAGATACTCCCTCAGGTATTTGGGCTCATGGATTTTAAATGTCTGAGGGAGTGGCACTCGTCTGACAAGACGTTGCAATCATCATCACATATATATATATATATATATATAAACTCTCACACTTTCTGAACATTCTATATATACATTACCGGCAAAAAGAAAGTCCGAACTTGTAATTTTTTCAAAAACTGCAAATTTACGCTAAATTTAATGTAACTGTTTAAACAACATCTACCTCATTTGCTTCGCCTTTTATTCCTCTATAATTTTACTTGTTCATATTTGACAGTAAATTGAAATATTCTAGTGTTCGCGTCAATTATAAAATATAACTTCAAATTGAGGAGGCAAAAAAAAAGGTCCGCAACAACAAATTCGCTTATAACCAGCTTAAATTATCGCAACTAAATCAGGTTAAAATATCCACCAACAGGGAGCAAATCAGCTCTAATCATAATTGTTGTTGTTTCGGGTTATACAACGTAACATTTAATCCATATGCCACGAGTTTCTATTAGTAATCTTCATGAGTCATTAATCTCCCACTTTTCTGGTTTATCAAATCAAGAAATCGGCCGCAGATTGAAATATGAGAAAACGGTACAAAAGACTGTTCAAAAGCACCAAAACATGGCAGTGTTCGTGATGCCCCTAAAACTTGTACTAGAGTTACTTCTAACAAGGAAGACAATGCTATCAAGATCCGCAGCCTAAGAAACAGATTCGAAACGGCTCCCCAACAATAGTGCAATCTGGGTAAAACGTGCTCGCTTTCTACTGTCAAGAAGAGATTAAAGGAATTTAATTTTCGAGGATATGTTGCAAGACGCAAACAAATGATTTCTGTAAAGAAGAGTAAGCGCCGTCTGGACTTCGTCAGATGCAATGAAGATCATGACTCTTCATATTGGTCAAAAAAGCATTTTAACGACGAAAGCAAGTTCAATAGACAAGATAGTCGTGGTAGGCAGTACGTCCGTCGGAGAAAAGACGAAGTATTTAATCCGAGCTGCTCAATTTTAACGCTGCAGGGTGGTGGAAGTTCAGTTTTAGTTTGTGGCATTAATAGTACCCATGGTCCAGGGCCTATAGTTCTCTTGCAAGGTCGAATGTACTCGATCGAGTGTAATATGTTGACTGAGCATTTTCTACCTTACTTTGGTCAGAATTTAGATGATAATCCCATCTTTATGCAGGATAATGCTTCCATTCACACAGCTTGCAATGTCAGGAGGATCCTGAAAGAGCATAATATTCCGTGTTTGGATTGACCTGCACTATCTACAGACCTCAATCCTATCGACACCATATGACATTACATCAAACAACAGCTACGTAATAATAAAATGTCAAATTTGGAAGTACTAAGGCCAAAAATAAAAGATGCTCTTTCCCTGGAGTATTGCTGCAGTCTAATTCAAGGAATTCCCAAATAGTGCAGGCTGTCAAATTGCGGAAGGGCTATGCTACTTAATATTAACTAGTTCATTAATGTCCTAAAATTACATTTAAATAACAATTTTCCATTGTGCGGATTTCATTTTGTCACCTCAATTTGAAATTATTTTTTTTAATTGATGTGAATTTATATTTATATATATATATATATATATATATATATATATATATATATATATATATATATATTCACAGGCAAGGGTTATTTATAAGTGCCTTTTTATCGTGCTTCCGCATATAGGTTTAAAAACCATCCCATTTCAGATGAACAGATTATGTACTAAGATGTTATGTCGAAATTAGTGAAAATTCCAAAAATTACGAACAAGTATTCATTAAATAATAAATAAAATTAAACGTAGAATTGATCGAATTACGTAAACTCATCGTATAGTTTTACTTTGAACAGTTGTGCATCCAATTAAGTGATGAATTGATATATTTTATATGAGTGTCATTAAGGACTAGTCATTTCTTTTCAACATAAAATTACAGACTTAAATTGTGGATTATATTTTATAGAAAAAACAACTAGCACAGTTTCTGATGGATGATTTTATTTTACTTTAAGAATTTATACTAATTTCAAGATTAAAGTGCTCGTCTGAGCTCTAATCTGTGGTCTTCCCTCGCCAAACATTCATAGAAAAACGATTCCTTACCTGAAACCACTATCAATAATTTCCCCCACTCTTTATCTCTGCCAAAACTTAAACGTAGATTCTATAAACAAATAATATTTCTTATAACTGCACACCTATGGAACTCTCTCCTTTTGTTCACTGCTTTCCAGCTGATTACAATATGGTTGTCTTCCAACGTAAACAAGTTCTTGATAAGCCGTCTCCTTAAATAATCTAATTTACAAAAGTTTGACTACTATCGATTACTACAATATGGTCCCATTGACAAATGCACACTAATTAACTGTTATCCTCGAGTTGCTTCCGTACCTTGAGAAGTGATGAGTCCTTTCTAACAAAAATAATAATTTTATACGTCTACCTTGAGTACAATTAAAAGTTTTTGAACATAAATTCACATTGAAATTGTATATTATATTTTATTTCAAATGTATCTAGCACAGTTTCTGCTGGGTGATGTTATTTCATTTGTAGAATGTATACTTATTTTAACATATAAAGCAAGTACGTAATAAGGGTTTTACCTGAAATTCGTTTGTGTAAAATAACACTAATCTTCAATCATATATTATTTTACTCGTCTTGCATCGTTGATTTTTTTTATTCTCTCTCTTTTTTTTTATATTTCTCTTCTGTATGTGAGTACGATAATACAGGGATGCATGCACACACAAACAACACATATATAATATAGAGATATGCATTCAAAGACAGACTTCATTTTTATTTATAGTTTCTTGCTTTATTTATTAATATGCTTTTTTTTTCTTCTTTTTATTTTGACCATACAAATGTTGTCCGAGAAAAACGCCATAGAATGTCTATTTACAAAGAAGCAATTAAAATGTCCGTGGTGATATCATCTTTGTTGCACGTGTCCCGGTTGTTTTCTTCATACCTGTTGGCTGTTAAAATTAATTAGTTTTTTTTTTTAGTCTTTTTTTTTTAAATATTTTTTTTATATATGATCATTGTTTTTTTTATGTAACAGATTTGCTGGATTTTTTTTTTTTTTGTTAACTAAGTATTATGTTTGTTTTTATTTGGTGTGATAAAACTCATTTTTATTAGTAGTTCTTTTTTTTGTTTCATAGAAAAATGTATACGATTGTTTTCCTAAACGTACTCATTTGTTTCCAGTTTGTAAGCAGTTGTGTGATTCTTTCTCATATTCTGCGTTCATTTTTCGAACGAATTATATATATATATATATATATATATATATATATATATGTGTGTGTGTGTGTGTGTGTGTGTGTATGTGTGTGTAGTGTACATATATATATATACTGTACGTATACATATATAAGGTTTCATATATGTACACTAATATAATATTCCACTTTTATAATATTAGCTTCATCATTTCCTCCGCTAGTTCTCAATAAATGAGTAGAGGTTTGTAGCAATAAAAATATACAAATTACAATGAAGCTATACATACACGCTTGCGTTTTATACGCGATGGAACTCGCTAGGTTTAATATTGTAGTTAGCCAAAAGAATTCCTTCATAAATGAAACGCATACTTTCTGTATAGCTTTCTTGGCATAAGTAATTTATAATACTAGTACATGTATGCGTGCCTCATATGAACACATACACACACATATATATATATACACACATATATATATATATATATATATATATATATATATACCCAGAAACATACACACATATATAATGAAATTTTGACACACAAATAAAAAAAATAGTTATATACTTGAGGTTTCATGTAATACTTTCGCTCACTTTTATAATCTCGATTAAGCGAAAAGCTTGGAAAAAACATTTCCGTTTTCACTTCCTGCCTTATTAGGCTTGCGAATGTCTCCCTTTACCCTCGGTTTTATTAACACTGAATCAGTGTATTACATGAAATCCTTAGTATTAAACCGTTGTTTTTTTGTTTGTTTTTTTTTTCGTTTCTCTTTTATCAAAATTAAATACATTGGGCTCCTGCTTCAATAATTAAACACTCTGATTTTTTTTTTCTTAAAAAAAAAAAAAAACTATGCATATATCTGTCCATGGAATGTTATGTGTTGTGATTTTGTTTGTGTAATTCTTTCTTTATGTGTATGGTAATGTATATATAGAGGAATGTGTAATGAATAATTGTATTCGTATGGTAAATTTCTTTCATGTTGCGTCACTTTCTGCAGAGGAAATAATATCTACTTTCGTTTCGTTTCTGAACAAACTCCATTTTTCAGTTTCCGTTTTGGTTTTAATAAAGTTTCTTTCTGTCAGTTCCAATTACAAAAATGATTACTTGGCGTTCTCGTCCAGTTATCTGAATATGTTGCCGTTCATCTCGTGAATTCTTAGCATAATTTCATTGGCTCAAACCCGTTGGCTTGCCGATCCAAATCATATTTCAGTCCAACCCTTTTTTTCCACACACGATTAAAAAAAATCATCATCGTCATCTTTCTTTTTAAAATGGTTTCATTATTTCAAAGTTTTTCCTTAGTATTTATTTGGAATATTACAGTTTTTGTTACCTCGTGGATTGATTTTTTTTTTTTTTTTACATTTTATCAGCCTTTTTCTCTTCAAGTAGGGAAGTAAAAGAAAATAAAACTTTAATTATTTGGTTTAAATTTCCGATATTTTTGAAACATTTTTTTAATTTATATATTTTTTTTTAATAAATTTCTGTTTTTCTTCCTTCCACACTGGAGTTCTTTAATATAGCAGTGGCGCGGTCGATAATAGGCATTCTTTCTCAGATTGGGAGTACACACCAACCCGTATCGCTTTAATTCCTCTCAGAAATTAATTTGCAATCTATAATTTAAATAGAATTCAAAATAAAATTCAAATCTTTTTAAAGATCTCGAAATCAACAACGTGCATCCATTTTTCATGTATGAGTAATGAATAAAAATGGCGAAAACAGTATTTATTTCGTAAGCCCTACAATTTTAACAGTTGCTCTTATGCATTTAAATTATTGAAAATAGTTTCTTTGTTTGAATTAAAACTTAAAGGTGTAAGTTTCAATAGTACTGGCCCTGAGTATTTCTAAAGAATAGAAGACCTGTATTTTCTGACGCGCCACTGCTGCATCAAAGAACCCAATATTCCCTTCCTTTTTGTACACGTTTCCGTACACATAATTTGTTCGATTCTCTTAAGTATTTTTAAAAAGGTTTTCTTTCCTTTTGTTTTTCCCCGCGTTCTCTCATTCCTTTATTTCAAAAAGAAAGATGTCGTTCATTCCATCTTTTGCTTTCTTTCGAAACCGCCACAAGCTCTGTATCTGTTTGCGTATTTTAAACAAAAATTTAAAAAAAAATTCCTTTTAGACATTAAGAATAAATTAAAAAAAAAAAAAAAATCTTACTTTCAATTACTATCTCCCTCCATCTCTCTTCCTTTTTTTATCGCATTCTACTTCAGCCTTTTTCTCCATCTAATTTCTATCTCTGCCATTCTAATTCAGTCGTTCTCATTATATATACCTTACAATATTAGTCACGCTTTCTCTCACACTCTTTTTCTACCAGCTCGTTCTGCCTCACATATAATTATTATTTCCTGTACCTATTTCTAGTATTAACCTCAGAGCTAAAGTCATGAATAAAACTAGGTACTAAATTCTGAAACTATACATGGAAATTAAGCTACCCATAATTAAACTGGGAATATTCTCTGTGGCTTAATTGGCATATATATTTTCAAATTTATATGTATATATCATTCGTGAGTTCATATAAAAACTTTCTTTAAAAAGTGATGGTTTTCATTGATGAGGCAATGATATCATCCTAGCGAAACACGTAGCAGGGGGATGATGATGTAAATATATGCATAGACTCTAATTATAATTTAATATATTAAACATTACAGAAATAAAAAGTGCTTTCCTTCAGTACTTGGAATGTAACTTGGAAATTCCACCAAATCTCAATACTTTCCTATCTGAATGAATATGATATTTGATATTATTTTCAACGTTACTTTTCAATCCTATACTTAAAATGTGGGATTCGCAATCATTATCATATACTTTTTCATGAATAACCACGAACTTATGTAGGTAGAAATATGTACACACACATACATACACACACACACACATATATATATATATATATATATGATTAGATTTTTTTTTTAAGAAATCCAGCAGAGTGCTCAATTAAAAGGACAATCCAAGGATAAGAGCATATTTATATTTTGTATGTTGTGTACAGAAAGGTTTTCGATAAGTCTTTGGTACCGTCGGTTTCAAGCCCGATGATCAGGACCGTTTTAGATATCCATATCATACTCTCATTAGCCAATACTAATCCAATACTCATAATGAGTATTGGCTGAAGATTGCTTGATATGGATATCTAAAACAGTTCTAATTATTAGGCTTGAAACGGACGGTACCAAAGGCTTATCTCATCTAACAACTTTCTGTACACAACATGCAAAATATAAATACGATCTTATTTTTCGGATTTTCCTTTTAATTGAGCACTCTGTTGGATTTCTCTTTCCAAAAAAAATAATTATATATATATATATATATGTATATATATATATATATATGTGTGTGTGTGTGTGTGTGTGTGTGTGTGTGTGTGTGGGTGTGTGTGTGTGTAGGTATTACATATGTACATATATATGTAGGTGAAAATATATATACATATTTATATATGTGTGTGTGTGTGTGATAAAGAATTATTCTAAATATTTCGTTTTCTTTCTTCCATTTAAAATCTATTTCACTCATTCTGGCGTACATTCACTCATTCTTAAAATCTCAAATTCATTACTCTTAATATCTTCTGTTTTTATCTTTTCATAATAACTTCTCCAAAAGATACAGTTGTAGTTTTTTTTAATATTTTCGTGAGCAGGGAATGTAACTCTTCTTTCCACTGTTGTATTATATGCAAATAATATTAATTATAGTAACATCAGTATTAATAAATCATAGTAGTGGTCATTGTTTCCTTTTTTTTCTGTAAAATTTGGTACCTGTTTGGTAATTGTTGTCAATGAGTTTCTTTGTTCATATTTAAGGAATAAAAGTTGTTTTTTTTTACATGTTGTCCCTCGTTTATGTATCTTTTTTTAATAATTGTTTAAAACGATCTGTGATGTATATTTTTATTTAATAATATAAGTCTTGATAACAGTGTCCATCTTTATCAAACATTTTTAGTTTCTTTATATCTGTGTTATTTTTTTTTCATTGACCAAGAAGCACTATGTTAGCAAAGATTGGTGACTAATCGAATTTTGTTGCTGTGAATACCAGGTGTAAGGTGACATGTACGAGGTAGTGGGAGTGGTCGTAGACAGCTCCGACCACGTTGGAGGAGGGCTGACCGACGACGCTGAGGGTAGCAGCGATGAGGGTTGCTGTCCATTAGGGACTGGTCCGTTCTGTTGTTGAGGTGTTGACGGTTGGGTTGGGTGTTGAACGTTTGACTGTGGTTGCTGTTGAGGCTGTGGAGTTGGGGTCGTGTGTCCCTGGGATGTGGGCTGCTGCGCCTGTTGCGCCTGCTGTCCAGGGTTGGTCTGTTGCTGCTTCATCATCTTTTTGTACTTGGAACGGCGATTCTGAAACCATATTTTCACCTGGAAGAAATGAAAAACGAAACGAGCATGAAAAACATTGTTAGAAAAATCGAATTTCAGTTTCAATTTGCTTATGTAGATCTGTAATATTGTGACTGTATTTTCGGGAATGTATTAAAAATCTTTACATTTCGGAATATAAAAAAAACAGAAACCATTATACTTAGAAAGATGTATTTTTATAAATAAAGACGATGTACTCAGTGAGTTTATTGGTTTAATGGTATTCTTTGATATTCTAATGGTTTACGATATAGGAAGTAGGTAGAATTCTTCAACAGTGTTAGAGGCAGTACACATAGGAAACAACCCAGATAGAGATATAGAGAGACATCTATCAAGGCTTAATGGCAAATACTTTTATGTGCTCTTAGCCATGGCAACAAGTGCACGTTCTGCCACACAAAATTAGAGAATGTCGGCCAATTGACTGTAAGCTTCTGCTTGGAGATGGCACTATACAACATCACACAATGGAATGTGTAAAAATCTCAACTGGACTATATGTAAAACGTTGAATATTGGATGTAACAGCAGATCACGGGAAAATGTACCAGAAAAAAAATGTACCAGTAAAAAAAAACAGTTGGAAATAAGCCAAACGGCATCCACTATGATTATGCAATTCCTATTGCTTTGCAATTAAAAACGAAAAAAAAAACTGACATGTGGGACAAGAAGGAGAATGTAGCAACCATAGTAGAAGTCAGTGTTCTCAAATGATGCTGGGTTAAACAGAGCTGAGAGGGAAAAAGATAACGAAACCATACTCATGAAAAAGTATTTCAAACACTACTTGCCAAATATATCTGGTGAACCAAGTGCAAGAGAGATACAAACAGTTGCTAAACTCGTATCGAATTTCAGCGCAGGATAAACTTGTTATGATCCCCTTCTAATTGAACAGAAGAAATGGCGATAGTGATTCGGCTTGATCTTAGGAGATGCAATTATTTTGGGAAAAGGTTCTGCTTTCCAGCTGACTATAATATTGTTGCCTTCAAGTCCGACGTAAAACAAGAAACAAGTTCTTGTTGAACCGGCCTCGTAAATAAGCTGATTGTACCAAATCTCCACCTCAAGCGATTACTAAACTACTGTACACGCACTACAATATACGTATTAGCCCTTATACTCGAGTTGCACCACGGCCTTGATATGTAGTAACCACGTCGTAAAAAAACTGGGGTTTATTGTCGATCGCATAGGTGCTCTTTACCGGATAATTTTCTTTCTTTTTACCCATGTTCGCCCGTTACTAAACCTATCGCTACTTGGACGTAAACGGCTACTATTTTTGGGCCATGTTTGGAAAAATTAGCAAGATATTTGTTTATGTTACATTTAAACTTCCCCATATCAGTCCAGCTAGGGAAGAAGGCAGCGCTAAGGAAATTCCAAAATCTAGCTGTTGAAACTATTAGAATAGTAAGCTTTCTGGCATTTAGGGACATCAACAGTGAATGGTGAGATCTTATTGCTAAGTGAGTTTGTCGGGGGTATGTACGTCGAGGGGGTACAAATGAAACGAGTTCATCAGAACACATTCCATTAAAATATTTGTAAAACAGTGATGCAACATTGCGGCGATGAGACAGGGCTGGAGCTTAGTTGATAAAGTGGGACCGATTAGATTGACAACTCTTTTTTAGACCCTATCTAAAAGCGAGAGACTATTGGTAGATGCACTAGACCAGATGTGGCAACAATACTCCTTGCATGGGCGAATGGCGGCCTTCTCGAGATACAGGATAATCCCAGTATTCTAATGCCAAGGAGTCCGTTCTCACTTATTAAGTACCGTTTCAGAGTGTACACTTCGACCAGCTATTTATCTCTCACTGCGTCATATTGTCACGGCTAATCTAGTAACAGCCTGAACCAAATAAATACCGGTCAATTTCACGTTAACCCAAGTATGTTACATTAATATGAAGCACTCCTGGGACGGATATTTAAGATAGTCTCTGTGGGTGTATGCGTGTGTATGTCCACTCTGCACTTGGACAAATACGTTATCGACCTTCTTTCTTTCTATTTTATTTTGGACAGACATTGAGTCAGCTGGTTGAGAGTCAAGTGCGAAGGGCGGGTACAATTTAAAATAGCAACACAAAACAGGCATTCTCAAAGTAAGATTCACGAAGGAGACTTGGGGCGGGTAATAAAGGTTGTGGTAGGGGAGGGGGTGTTAGATAAAATTGACTAAAGTCTCGCTGACTTCCTGATGACCTGGCTCACCGTCAGTCGTTGCACACTTACTTACCGTTAATAACAGGCTTCGCAATACCAAGGACAGAAAACAACAGATGCGTTGGTACCAAGTAGTGGCAGTCGGAAAGACCATTTATCTATTTGTTTTATGTATTTACTGTCGTATGACTTTAGAAAAATAAAAAAAAGAATTTACTTTTATGTTAATTATTTAGATAAAAATACAAGTCCAGGAAAAAGAGACACCGGAAAGAAGGCCAGAATAATAAAAAAAAAAAAAACGTAACTACGTTTCTGAATTTATTTAGATTAAAATTGTTTATTCGGATAATTTGGATTCTTAGCACTACTTCTGTCATCGGGAGTGTCATTTTAACAAGGTTAAAATAACATAGTTATATTTACAACTAGAACAAAAGCAGGCGGACGTCGTCGAGAGTGCCCCTCCTCTAAATTACACAACTTTCACTTTTTTAAAAAAATACTTCTTTCTGTTAATATCATCAATTACAGGCTTAATAATAATAAGATTATAAAAAAAATAGAAATATTTATAACTTTTCACGCGGGGTTTTCAATTATAACGTTGCACTAAATTGAACACGAACTTTGTGACCACGAGGAATAGATAAATAGATACATAGATAGATGAGATGGATACATAGATGAGAGAGAGAGAAGGGTAGATACGTAGATGAAAGTGGGAGGAGAGAAGAGGAGGGTAAAGAAATCTTCCCTTTTTTTACCCCTCTGTTCTAACCCATATCTTCCTGTCACATAAGAGACAGAAGCAATGTTTTTTCATCGTGGTCACAAAGATCGTGTTCAATTTAATACAACGTTATAATTGAGAACTGAACCCCTACGTGAAAAGTTATTAATTTTTTTTCAATATTTTAATCTTAAAGTTAAGTCTGTAATCGATGATATTAATAGGAAAAAAGTACAAACAAAATTGCAAATTGTGGAATTTCAGGTAAAACTCTGACGACCTCCCCCCCCCCACGTATAATTTTTATTTTAATTTTGACCCCGTAGCTGCCCTATGGAAGGAAAACGAATTGCAAATTTTCCAACATGTCTGAATAATCTATGTACGAAATATCAAGTCTGTAGATAAAAAAATCGTTGAGTATTTAAGTTGGGAATTTTCCTCACACACACACACACACACACATTATATATATATATATATATATATATATATATATATATATATATATATATATATATATATATATATATACAGGGTGACCAAAAATAAACAAAAACTAAATGGAGGCCATCTGGAAGATATGCTGTAGAACGGAGAAAAAAAGGCCAAAGAGCCTAGTGTTTTGATGTGATGTTTTGAATATAATAAACTACTTGTGAGCACAGTTTCATTTCATTCGGACAAAACACTAAGAAACGGGGCCTAATAAGATTTGGGGTGCGTTTGCGGGGGGCACCCTGTGTATGTATATATATATATATATATATATATATATATATATATATATATATATATATATATATATATATGTGTGTGTGTGTGTGTGTGTGTGTGTGTGTGTGCGTATATATATATATGTATATATATATATATATATATATAGAGAGAGAGAGAGAAAGAGAGAGAGAGAGAGAGATGAGAATGTGTGTGAGAAATATTGTCAAGAAAAGCTCACCTATCAACTCTTTTTTGTGTTCTTTTTTTTAATTTTGTTTTCTTTTTTTGTAGATTTTCTCTGACATTGGAAATAAAATTCTCTCGGTATCATTAAAAATATCCCATAAAAATAATTAAGAATAATTTATACCATATACAATACTTTAAGGCATTTTATGTTGTAACGGATATGATCACATTTCGCACTCATTATAAAAATAAGATCTTCAGATCAACAAAAATGGTGATATTTTCCTATGGAAAATCGGTTAAAACAAGGCGTTAATTCTCTCGAAATAAGGAGTGAATACCTAAATATGTAAATACTACGTCGCAATCAAACCTTAGCTGTTAATAAGTGTTAGATAGATTTCGATACAGAAAACAACAATGCTCCCATCTTTGTCAGATATTTTGCTTATGGACTCTGAGGTCTAAAGGATAAAATATAAGAAGTATAAAATAAAATGAGAAAAACGATTTATAACGTTGCCACAAGTAAACGCAAAATCCACATTCTTGTATTTTTCATTTGATATTCTTTAAGTACGTACACTCTTGTTTTCCAAATTTAACATAGAATGTCCCATTATCTAATATATCTGACTACGTCATAAGGTCACGGTATAACACTCTACGCTTCTAGGTAGGTTAGTTTGAAAGTTAAATAAATAGATTGCAAAAAAAATGTAATATTTATTTTTTATCTATTTGAATATTATTTAGCTGGCAATTATTGTTACCTTATTGGTTGAAAAGAAGTGTTATTTCTCTCTCTCCCTCCCTTTCTCTCTCTCTCTCTCTCTCGCTCTCTCTCTCTCTCTCTCTCTCTCTCTCTCTCTCTCTCTCTCTCTCTCTCCGTGCATAAACAAAACGTGTATTTCTTTGAATTGTCATTCTATTGAACACATTATCGGGGGGGGGGGGGGCTGACTGATTGCTAACTATAACATAGTCGTTTTCAGGTCTGATGTAAATAGACTTTTGTGAAGCCGACATATTAAATAATGAAACCCTATTCATTTCAATCCTAGCCGATCCTCACGGTGTTTTTTCACAGTCTAACTGACATTCATTAGCAGTTATCATCGAGTGGTCTTTTTTATGACACCGTGGTAAAAAAAGACCATTTTTTTTCTTGATATTATAAGCCCTGGGTGAAAATTGTTGTTTAATAACGAATATCATTAGAAGTGGTTATACAGATTGATATAAACCGAATCGTGGAATTTCCAGTAAATATTTCTAGTAATAATAATAAAGCTGACAATTTTTTTTTTTTATCTAACATTCAGATATAGAGTATAATTTATTATAACGTCTGACCGGAGCAAAAGCAAATAGACGTGGGCGTGGGTTGGGATAAGAGAATAAAGAGACACTGAATATTCTGTTTGCTTCTTTGGTTCCTGGCAGGCATTCAATGTTTCAGAGAAAGCCATATTTTGTCACGATGCCTAAGCCATCAAAGCGGAAGATTGCCAAGAAATTTTAATGCGCCCAAAAACGGTTATACGCTTAAAAAAAAAAATAACATATACACACACTTATTAGAGATAAAGAGATCTTGAATCTTTTCCTTCCACGTGCTTGGTTTTGTGACCCCACGTTATAATCCCTCAGGCAATATATTTGAAATTTAACTTTTGTCTGGGAGTTTTCAATCATGTGACCGATTGACATATTGGTTATTCCCGTTCATACGGATGAAACATATGTGCATTTGGATACAAATTTCATACAATTTATCGTAATATAAAGATATATGCAAAAATTGTATACATGTGTATATGTGCCAGCGTTCGGTGTTATTTTTTTAAATTCTATTTGCGCCAACTACTAGTTAATTATCGATTCCCATTATCGCTTATTAGTAGACCTGTACGAAGTTTAATTACAGCATTATTTGTGTATTTTTTAGAAATAATTCTTACAAAAGTTGTAATAGCAGTGTATTACAAGGTGGAAGAATATTGCTGGGTCTGACGTTGAATTTTCATCAAAAGTAAAGATGTGTTATATTATTTTAGAAGAATAGACCTATAATAAAAATGTGAACATAGGAATCAGGAATGAGAAAACAAGAGTAACAGAGACTCTTGCTAATTCTTAGTTAACATTGAGCGCTATCTAATATATATATATATATATATATATATATATAAATATATACACACATATATATACATATATAA
>NC_136490.1:44983129-44985629 GCF_053919585.1 Euprymna scolopes | reverse complement strand
TTTGAATATAATAAACTAGTTATGACCAAAGTTTCATTTCATTTGGACAAAACACTAAGAAACGGGGCCTAATTAGAGTTGGGGTCCGTTTTTTTTTGTCACCCTTTACTCTTGAAATACTCTTTGCGGTATAGAGTCTTTCAGTTCTATTACGAGCTCCCGTCTGCATGTTTATATAATTTATGTAGTATAATTATTAATGGATGAATTACTGATACATATGTCTGTATATTCAAGAGAATAGTCTTACTTTTATATTAATTTACAAAACTAAAACGTTTGCTGACTCTATATAGAGTTAAATAATAAGATTCAATGAAACATGTATTTAAATTTCGTAGTATGCTATCGTCCATATTATGCACGTAAAATCATTAAAAAATACAAACATGTAGAAAATATTTATTAAATGAAATTATTCCTAAATATTAAAGACATAGATTAATATCCGCAACGTTTTCACCCGATTTGAAAAAAAAAAGAAAGAAAATTCTGGAAATATAATAAACATTTAGACACGTCTTTGCTTGCAATGATGTTCTTGAAGCCATAACAAGCAGTTGATCAGATTTACAGTGAATCGTTTTAATAAAAAAAATATAAAAATATAAATCTTATATTTATAAAATACAAAAAACTAAGCAATAGGATCTTAAGAAAATCAATTAACTTGATATTGCAATTACAGAATAAGTAAATAGTGATGCTGGCAACAACACCTGAATAAATTACAATGGGGATTGATCTATAAAAAAATGAAAAATGAACAATGAAATAATGACGAAAAATCATTATCGAAGAAATTTTCAGATAAGTTATTCTTCATCAGTAGAGTAGCATCAATAAACACACACATACATGCACCCCCTATATATATATATATATATATATATATATATATATATATATATATATATATACTAGCAAAACTACCCGTCGTTGACTGGGTTCAAAAACAGTCCACAGATATACATACATGTATATATATATATATATATATATATATATATATATATATATATATATATATATATATATATATATATATATAAGCGAGATAAGGCACTGATAGAATGCAGATGAAAAGTTCTACCGTCCATTCGCAGCTGAACATTTTGCTAACTGCATTTCATTTCCTCTGATGATATGAGCCATTGTTGAAAATTCATGGATTAAGTAAATTAAAATAACCCCTTCTATATATTCCTTTGTCAAAAATGAATTCTTAAATCGAGTATATGTCTCTATATGTTGTTTTTTCAGAACTTAAAATTTAACCACGAAAATTATATATATATATATATATATATGCATACCTATATATATATATATGTATATCTATGCATATATATATATACATATATATGCATATATATATACATATATATACATATATATATATATATATATATATATATATATATATATACACACACAATGAGGAATCAAATTTACATATACATTTATATAATCAGATAAATATTGAACAATAAAAGAACAACTTTTAGGCCGTGTCATTTCGAAACTTAATCTTTTTTTGTCAGGAGAAGAAAAACACTATATATGTTTTATGATAAATGCATGTGTATGTATGTATATAAATATGAGTGTTTATTAGAGTGCGTGTGCATGGGGGGTATCAATAGGGACTTAAGTAAACTGTTTGCATCGATTCAGGCCAAAACCTTATACGATATGCCAACTTAATCCAAACAAGGCTGACTATATCATTTATATTTCTTTCCTAAAATATTGTTTTTCCCCAGTATTTTTTAATTTTTTTCTATCTTGTCATTCTGTCTGGGTCTGTTTCACCCCCTGGACAGAAGAAAAGTCTATGATGACAGCGAAATGCTACAACAATAAAACAAGCCTTGAGAATAGTTAGGTGAATACATAAAATTTTCAAAGATATTCGCATATATATATATATATATATATATATATATATATATATATATATATATTAGCCGAGATACTCGGCGTTGCCCGGGGTATTTGAGGTGTATATTGTGCAAAAAAAAATACAAATATGGGAGTAGGCAGCTCGAACCCGTGACGTGAAAGCAGAAAAGCAAATGATAGAAAATCTGACGCTTTACCGCTACTCTATGATGCGACCGGAATTCCCCACGTAAAAATTAGGTAAAGTTCATACAACCGATACGATGACTTGCAAAAATGTCTCGCAAAAAATCGACCTCCTCTTGTAGAAATCTGCCGAGTTAAGGGTGAAGGAATTAATGTTTTGAGCCATTTTTTGATACATGTTGTCCAGGGCGTCGAGCTTCAAAAGGATAATGATCTCGTGAAAATCCGTCGCCTCTATCGAAAGTTTTAGGCAGGCATGCAAAGAACTTCTATTTAAACAAACTGGCGATATATATATATATATATATATATATATATATATATATATATATATATATATATATATATATACTATTTCATTCATCATTACCTGCCTAATCATGTCTATCTTCTTACTAGTTATATTTTA
>NC_136490.1:44975629-44978129 GCF_053919585.1 Euprymna scolopes | reverse complement strand
GATAAAACTATCACTTAATTAAGAGAATTTAACCATAATGGCGGCGCCCCTACGCTGTTACTATGGCTAATAAAAAATATATAACATACATATATGTTGTGTGCGTGTTTGTTTATATGTTACAGCATATATGCCTCTTCGATCTACTTATATCGGAGAATAATACATACTGTAGACTGTTCATTGAAGACATGTTTTCCTTTAACATAACTAAATAATATTGGGCATGTTATTACCAATAATGTTTACATTATAAGTAGATGTAGTTGACTCAAATCGATTCAAATTCATTTCACTCAATCGCATATGAATATATGTATAAATTATGAATATAACAAAATAAATACTTATGTATATTTTGAACGATTTCCGTTCAGTAAAAGAAATATAAACCTGTTTGTATATCTCGTATTTAGTAGATCTTTTAGTTTTAAAATTTGTCGAAGTCTTATAAAAATTCATTGACATATGGAATAAAATGGTTATACTATTGGTTACAGGCACAGTATCGGGTTCGATTTCCATGAGGATTAATGTGTCATATTTTATTAATGTATAAATATAATTCTATTAATCATTCCTTCCACTCTTGCATTCAATAATAAGCTAGACAAGACACCTAAACGTTGGGCAACTAATGTAGGAGACGGAAAACATCGAAGAAAAACCAGCACTTTTTTTTCTGCTTATCTCTCAGCTTTACTTTCAGTCATCCTCACTTAATCTTTACTAAACAACTAGCATTTCAGACCGGCGTTGCTCGGGTGTTTGGAGGTGTATGTTGAATAAAAAAAAAAAAAGGTCAATTTTTAATAATTTGATCCCCTATTATGATCCCTTAAGATTTATATTTTGGGGCTCAAATCAAGTTATTAAGTTAGATCCATGTCCAGGAACCTATATTTAAAATTTCAAGTGCTTAGACCCAAAATTGTCGGAGGAGTTTGGTAGAGTGCTCAAAGGACAAATCGTTGAACTTTAACCCCTTAAACGCCAAATTTCTGACCGAAAACCGATCACAAAGATTTTCCCAAATCTCAGTACCCTGTATATCAAATTTCGCGTCTGTAGAAATAAAATTGGCAGAGTTATTGCGTAGGGAAATGTACACACACAGACACACACATACACGTTCTCTTTTATAGATATATAAATTCGAGCGATGTCCGTTTAGAGGTGGTGTTGCTGATGTCGCACAACACTTGTATCAATATTAACCTCCTGTGTAGCACCTGTAGAAAGAGAATATATTTAATTCCGTATCTGACAGATAGTATGTACTTGACCGAGTTCCAATCTATGGCAGCTCCCTACCACTGGTAAAACGCTCGCAGCAAAATCTTGTCGCGCGTCAATAAGTGAAGAATGTCCCTTTCTTTTTTTTTGGGGGGGGGTCCATAAATTAAACAGAACCTCCATAAACAAAGTATGTTTGTTTTCTTGCGAAGAACTTTAAATATGTGGAATACAGTGCCACAGGCTGCTGACCATTTGATTTCAGATCATGGTCGTCTTCAAGGGCAATGTAAACAAATTATTTTTAGTTTTAACGTAAATAACTAAATTTTAACTATTTTATTCTGTCAACATGTTGAATACGGCATAATCACGTTGACACACCGGTTCCTGTCAAATGGCCGAAGTTAAGCAACGTTGAGCCTGGCCATTGCTAAAATGGGTGACCAATTTGGTAATCCCAAGCTCTGTATGTAGGAGGACGTCGACACCTCCCTGCAAGAGTTGCAAAATCTAACGTAGTCATCTCCCCTGATAGAGATATACATGCGACTGGGGACCGTTTGTGAATTTCATACTCCCATGAAACTTCCCCCTTCGGAAGAAGCCAGTTAAATCCGAATAAGGTTAGTGTCGACACACACACACACACACACGTTGTTTATCTTCAACTGATATTCACATTGAGCCTCATCATACTATTGTTTTCGGGCCTTGGTAAGTTTTGAAGTAGTGAGAATAAAGGATTTTATTCATAGAGCACAGAAAATGTTATTGTATCCTTGCCGTGCGCATGCGTATGCAGCTCAAAATTTTTACGATATTCGTGAGTATATTCGAACCACAGTTAAAGCTGTAGATATCGGAGTCTTTCATTGTATTCCTGGTTTAATTTGTTGTTTTTGTTGTTGTTGTTGTCATGTTTTTCTACGCACTCCCGCCCCGTTTCTTTTATACCAATATTACAGACGTTATAGTAAAGCGGGGCTAAGATCGAGCCGCAGTCGACACCGCCCTGAACATCTGTCATGTGTCACATCGAATCAGCACACGTCCGTAAGTGAGACGAAGAGACGAAGCAGAACTCACTGAGCCAAATTCACTCCGTTCCCATTTTTCACCCACACCTTTCCAATAATTAAAATACTCATGTGTTAACAAACAATACTTATGTACAAACAATCTGAAAAAGACACACTTACAGTAACAGACTGTTTCATGTGGACCCGTAATCAATATTCGTCTATATTCGTAACTTGCGCAA
>NC_136490.1:44960629-44963129 GCF_053919585.1 Euprymna scolopes | reverse complement strand
TTCCGGTTTCTGCTGTCTATTCGATAATTACATATAATCAAGCAATCTAGAAAGCCATTCTTTACATGGGGAGGGGCGGTGTTTACGTTATAGGAAAGGAAGATAATCATTAATCAGAATAGACCTTATCTTGCTTGTCACCGGAACAGAAAACGGAAGTCGAAAAGAGCAGAGAATCTTGACTTCTAGTCCAAACATCCAATTATGCTGTTCATTGGTAAAGTTCTTCTAATACAGTCGCACTTTGATCTATATTTTGGAGGACGGTTACCCTCATCGTCATAGTTGCTGTTAAGTCACCAGGTTTCGGCCAACTCATCTTCTGGCCTTCTACAGGTGCCTAGCGCGACGGGATAGGGATGCTGAAACTTATAACTGTATACCCTGTAATTACTGCATTCCACAGTAGTTTTTTGTCTCACCACTTTTGGCTAACTAATCATCTGGCATGCTTTGGGTAGGATTTAAACCGCTATCTCCAGACAATGATCACCTGGAACCGTAGAAAATCCAATCAAGATTTGATTTATTGGTATTATAAACCCATCAATCAATTTGGTGTTCGTATCTTGTTTTCTAAATAGGATTATTATTATTATTATTATTATTATTATTATTATTATTATTATTATTATTATTATTCATTTAAACCTTTCAGATGAGACTTTATAATTTGTGTATTCGTCTTTTTTCCGACATCTTTATAGTTATTGTTGTTTCCCCACGTTTCGGTTAACATCCTCACGCCTTCTTGAACAGAAAACACAGATAAAAACACGTAATACACAAATTATGAAACCCCATTTCAAAGGATTACAAAAAATAAAAATTTAAAAAAGGTTGAACTTCTTATATATTACTTGATCAACACAATAGGCGGGCTGGGTGATATCCTAATACTTATTTTAGTATTACTCTCCGCGATACGTGAAACGTTCTTTTCCGAAAAGGTTTCCCTATCGCTAGGGGCCGACTTCTTTTACGAAAGTTATTAACAAATATGTTCCTATTTCAACAATTCAATTCTAAGATCTGACGGTATATGGACCTGTCCTTTTTTACTGTTTTTCCTTTTACATATAGACTTTTTTCACGACCATGGACAATATACGCCTTCTGTCTTTGCGATAGTTTTTCGTTCATTTTCGATTGCTCCTGACGTGAAGTGGCTTTGCACATTGTCATGAGCGAATTATATATTTATTATTATGTATATGTATATATATATATATATTATATTTATTATTATAATTATGATTTATTTATATTTTATTATATATACTATATTTATTATATATATATGTGTGTGATTGTGTGTGTATTCATATCTGTGTATTATAAATAGTTTGATATACATTAATAATACACATTATATATAAACATATATATATAGCAATATAAAAATACATGTATATGTGTGTATTTATATCATTGTATTTTAACTATTTTTAATACATAATACATGCTCTAGAGACACACACGCGCGCGCAAGCACACCCACACACCGACACCCCACACATATATATATATATATATATATATATATATATATACATATATATAGCAATACAATAATACATATGATATTATATATATTTATATAAATATACACACACACACATATATATATACATATATATATATATATATATATATATATATATATATATATAGAGAGAGAGAGAGAGAGAGAGAGGAGAAAGAAAGAAAAATAGTAAGTCAAAGGAGAGGGGGAGATACAGAAACGTAAATTAAAATCGTATGGATCCGAACGACTTGATTAATAATGTTAGCAGTGGTACTTAAAAGAGGATTGGTAACACTAATATAAAAAAAAACGTTGGACTATGAAGCCGACTGTATAATGATTTGACACACTCCATGTTGACCTGATCTGTTATGCACTCCATCAACACCCCCTCAATATATCGATCATTGATTTCTGTTTAAAAAAAAGAGTCACCAAAATGTAGATTTCACTTTGCACAAAACACATATACAGCATTTTTTTTGGCAACAGACGTGCCGTGTATTTGTTAAGCTTAGCGTTTACTTAAACTTTTTGTCACCAGCAAACATGAAACTATGTTTACACATTGTAAAGTGAAAAAGCAAAAAAACAAAAAAAAAACAAAAGAAAACACATTAGCTTGATAAAAAAGAAAAGGAATATTTATACTTTCGATTGTTCAGACTGTCAGGGTTAAGGGTTTCAATTGTAAATCGATCAATGCCACAACGAGAAGCTTGTTAGCAATAATGTTTCTGACTTTGAAACATAATGTCAGGAAAGTGTGGTTTTACTTGGTATTCATGAAAGACTTGTACGAGTGTGGAAAGCGTAAAATGAGGCCTTACAATGCTCACCTGTAATATATATATATATATATATATATATATATATATATATATATATATGTGTGTGTGTGTGTGAGTGTGTGTGTGTGTGTACATAAGTCTGTGTGTGCGCGCGTATATATATGCATATGTGTGTGAGGTA
>NC_136490.1:44933129-44955629 GCF_053919585.1 Euprymna scolopes | reverse complement strand
CACGCGACGCGAACGGAACAGTTACAAGAATATAGTTACCGATTTCTATGTACACACATACATAACGGCACATATGTACAGATCCACATACATGCACACGCACACTCACACACATATATGTATTTATTTCCATGTGTTAAATTTTCAGCTAGTGAAAAAGAGAACGGGACTAAGTTAATATTTAAGAATGACATGCATTCATACAAATGAGATAATGTGTACGCAGATTACGCACATACACAAAGAGATAAAAACATATACATATATTCATTCATACACACCCACATTCATATATATATATACATATATATATGTGTGTGTGTGTGTGTGTGTGTGTGTGTGGAAACATCAGGGTTCCCAAGATATGAAAGAATACACACACACACATATGTGTGTGTGTGTGTGTGTGTGTGTGTGTGTGTGTGTGTGTGTGTGTGTGTGTGGTTCCTCTTTATGATCCGTATATATTTGCGTGTAGGTATGCATATACTTATACATATATGTGTGCAAATATCTATCATATATTTATACGATGTAAATATAATATATATACACACACACACATATATATACACACATATATATATACACACATACACACACAAACATATATATATATATAATTATCATTATGTAAAATCTTGCTACGAAGTGCAGACCGTTTCAATCACAATTGATCTCATCAGGCAAGATTAATCAAAATTTCAAAAATTGAAAGGTGGTTCAATACAATTTTTAATTTTAGAGGAGAGAAAATGACTGGCGTGAACAAGGTTAATCTAATTTATGCTCTCTTTGATTGAGCACTATCAACGAGCCTTGTTGAAATTCAATTATTCTTAATTTTTGGATATTTTTCTGCCTGGAACATATATATATATATAGCCACTGTGATGAGTCGTGCACGACGAAACACGTGTCAGTGAATAATTAAATTTTAAAAATAACATATATACCGCTCCCCATGCGGGGGTACCAAATTCGTTAAAGGGAAAATTATTCCCAATATATATATATATATATATATATATATATATATATATATATATATATATATATATATATATATATATACACACGGAAATAGTTCGAAATATTCGTACTTTTTACAAAAACGTGTAAGAGTTACGGGATCAATACTATGAAATGAGCAATATCTTGTGATCCAGCATTATTTTTTTTCATAGCCACTACAATTCTCAATGAAATTTTACGAAAATTTTATGACACCTCTTAGCTTCTCACGCACGCCCAATGCAAGTGTTATTTCTTAGTGTCTCAGGACCTTAATATATGCACCAAAGAGATGAAACTTTGAGGCTATTAATGCATGAGTTCAGTTATCATAAGAATTTAACCTGCAATCGTTTTTGATCCAATTGGTTAGAATTAGAAAAAAAGAAAGCATCTTTAAGGCATATCGTACAGATACACACACCTGTATACATCTGTTCTGTAGGTAAGTTTGTACGTGTTGTATAAGTGTTAAAGAATAAGTTTTAGGGCTGAAAATGTAAGTCCGGGTGTCATAACTTCATGCCACAGTTTCGTTCTTTTTCATTGCATAAAAAAAATGATCTTATTTTATTTTTATTTTTTGTCTTAGTTGTGAGCCTCCGAAATTATTGGTAATGAACATATGCAGAAGAAAAAATCACGCCGTCCATAGTCAAATAAAAACGTAACATAGAAAGGAAGAGAGAGAGATAGAGAGAGAGAGAAAGATAGAGAAAGAGAGAGAGAGAGATGACGGTGTCAAATCAGTTGCCGATAAATAGGGGAAAAATCACCCTAGCCAATTATCACATCCTCTGCTCACTAGTGACGTATTTGTGGTGTTGGCGAGCAATTAGTAACGACGAACTTGCCTGAAGATTGTGTGTCACTAGTCAAAGACAAAAAAAAGGTGAAAAAATGTAAAAAAAAAAAAAAAAAAATCTTAGGAAAGAAGAACAAGAAACGCTTTTTCAGTGCCTCCGTGTACGAAGAAAATGGAGACGAAATGTAGGTGGAAAACGTATAAAGAATAATCAGTTGTGGCTTCGTAGAAAATGGAGGAAACTACAGAACATACTCACGTATTTACAACCCCTAGTAATTGGGCGACCCCCCCAAAAAAAAAAGAAATTATAGCGATTCAGATATAATAACCGATTCTGTGTTCAATTCCCGATTCCGATTCATATAAAATTTCTACGGAGCTCATTGATTGTTTCTAAGACTCGAATATGTGCATATATTTTCGAAAACGTATAAATACACTTGCAGGATAGTCATCTATCGATTTTAGTTTTACGGATAATTTAAAATAAATAGTGACCATTTCATAATAAGTACTAGCGATCCAGCATCAAGCTTTAAAAAAAAAAGAATAGTTTTTGACATCTGAAAATTCGCACAAAATTTTCCAATTCCGATATTCAAATACTCGTAAAAGTTCCCATTCTTGATTTTGATTAACAGTTTCAAAATAGATAAACTTACACAGACGCACATATATTCTAAAATGTTCGATATTAATAGACAATTTTGATTGAGAAATTAATTATGCAGTCAAGGGAGCATCTACATTATCTAACCATACTAATGTGTTTAGCAAAAAGAAACTAAGCTTTTCTTATTTTAAAATAATCATATTATATATATATATATATATATATATATATATATATATATATATATATATATATATATATTCAGAAATTTTGGAAAGGATAAGTTATCGATACCATCAGTTTCCAACCTGGTAATATGAGACTTTTTTGGATCCCCATATCAAACTCTCGTCAGTCGATACTAATCACAATGTTTGTCAAGATAAATGAAAACTTGGACCTGCGAAGACATATATATATATATATATATATATATATATATATATATATATATATATATACATATATATATAAACTGTGTGTTTGTGTGTATATATATAACATATATAACTATATAATAAAAATATACATAACTAAATTACTATACATATATATATATATATATATGTATATATATATATATATATATATATATGTATATATGTACATACACACAAATATTAGGTGTATTCACAGGCCCAAGGTTTCATTTATTTTAAACAATAATGTGCTGAACATAGCAAAATTTGTTACATTTTGTATAGATTATTTTCCTTTATTCTGAATACTTCATATGTGCGTTAACATTGAATTTTTCCTTGCATATAATCATTATAAAAACCAGAAATTTTCTTAGGATGATAAACCTATGACCATGTAATATGGAAGATGATGCCGAGAAAAAAGGTTCACGCGAAATTTTAGCAACCATAATTAAACACAAGATTAGAGGTCTTATTGCATGCATTGCTTTTATATTTAACAAAAGGGGAAATATATTTGCAAAAGCGTTACTTTTCTCAATATGTAGTAACAAAACATGAGCGCTTTCCTGAAGCTTACTTGCAACATTATATATATATATGTGTGTGTGGTTGCTATGTTTCAAAAGGTAAGGTAAACAGTGAAATACAACGTGGTTAATACAAGAGTGCTCAACACTGACGTAAAGCAAGTTACACTTTAAATTTGTCTTTACATAAGCAGTTATCTTTTGGTACACAGTCATGAACATGTTTCGGTTTTCTAGTATTTAGTAACTAGAAACCCCTTCACGCAACCACGCTTATATTCCAAAGCGGAATTCTTGTTTTGAATATAAGTGTTGTTGCTGGAAGAGGTCTCTAGTTACTAAATACTAGAAGACCGAAACATACGCATGACTGTGTGCCAACATATTACTGCTTGCTTAAAGGAAAAGAGACAGTAATATATATATATATATATATATATATATATATATATATAAAAGCTACTAGATATATTATTATTGATAAACAACATTCGACTACGTTCTTTTACTCATACTAATATTTTTTAAGTATTGTCAAAACTAATGATATTTTGCTACAATATATGCTGTCTTCATTTGGCTGTTTTCCGATTTTCAGAAGTTGTTTGCATATTAATAT
Organism: Euprymna scolopes; assembly: GCF_053919585.1. Lineage (NCBI taxonomy): Eukaryota > Metazoa > Mollusca > Cephalopoda > Sepiida > Sepiolidae > Euprymna > Euprymna scolopes. The sequence goes on along the minus strand of NC_136490.1, from coordinate 44,951,623 downwards.
ATATGTGTGTGTGTGTGCGTATGTGCGTGTTTGTGTGTGGGTGTATTTGCGTGTGTATGCGTGTAGTGTTTGTGATTTGCATGCTCAGAAGTACATCTACCAATCGCAATTGCATCCACGATAAAACGATAAATTGTCATTTTAAATCCATACGAATAACAACGATGTACATAGAAAACGAAAACGAGACAAATCTCGGCGCAGGCGGCGGCCATCTTTCTTAGACTCGATTGACATTGTATGCTGCCGGCATTGTTAGTTCGATTCAGAAACATTTATGCCACTATGGCTATGTTGATCCCTACTGAACACATTGATCACACGAGGTGCTGGGATCAAGCATCGATTGACTTACTGCCAAACAGGGTACGGGCCAGAGTTATATCCGTTAGGTAATTGCCGAGTTTTTAGAAGAAGAAAAAAAAACAAAAAAAAAGCAGAATATCTCTGATTTTAGACTTAAGCCTTTGGTTTAAGACAACGACAATAAATCCACTAGAAAAGGGGTTAGTTCGAATTGGGCAAGGCAAGCAAGTTTATTTTGCTATGAGAACTGCAGTTTCTTTAAATTTGATCACTTCTGTTTCAATTATTTTCTTTTTTATATTAGGAAGAATTATATTTATATCTTTGCTTAGCATCCCTTGCTGTAAAATTGGGTGACACTGATGTATTAAATTTTCGATTTAGAAAACTATGTTCAATACAAAACCGTTGTATGAAGACATCTCTGTGTGAATAGTTGGCAAGGTTCTTATAGCCAAAAAAATATTCCGGTAATACGTTATAAAATGGAACTGTATGAAACGTGTTTGTTTTGTTTTTTTCTTCTGGTTTAGAATAATCATTACAAGAATGAGGTCGGGAAGAACGAGTTTCACTAAAAAGTGAAGCTAATAAGAAAAACAGTATAAAAAAACGTTCCGGTCAGGGGTTTTTTTTTTCTTATTTTTATTTTTTTAATCACATAGCTATAAAAAGCTAGCAGTATATCCCCACGTCGAAAGCTTTTCCGATTTCCTGTTCATAGCATTGTCGATTTAAAATATACCAACTTTCTGGGTGTTTGTCTCGTAGTTTTTACTTTTAGTATGACAAAAGAAAACACAAGTATGGAGAGAAATCTGCCTTTTACATAGTAGATGGTATATGCTGATTCATTTTCAACTATAAATTAAGAGATATTTTCGAAGTAATTTTGTTTTACGTTTTTTTTTTTTTTTTTAATCTTTTCTGGTTTGAAAACTATGGAGATGGAGTTTTTAAATTTGTTCAAAAATAGGTCAGAATTTCTTAACCGGCCAGGAGTAATGGAGTTTGGGTGGGAAGAAATAGCGGAGTAGGAAGAAGTAAGAGTTACAGATCAGATAGATTAAGAAAAGTGGAAAGGAAGGTGTTGGACCAATCTCACGTGACGCGTTGAATCGTGAGTCTCTATAAGCCGCTTATGTAAGTCCACACGGATGATGTAAAAATATATAACTTTTTTTCTTTCTCCTTTTCCTGGGATATATCTCGCATTTCTTTTTCTCTTTCTTTTATTCTCTCTCTATCTCTGTCTCTCTCTCTTTCTCGTCTACTTCTTTCTCTCCTTCTTCACGCGTGCTGATGCGCCAAGGAATTTAGCCGATTTTGATTCATTTTAACGCCTTACGGATCATTACACACGACAAAAGATTTTTTTTTTCTTTTTCTGATGTTTCGAATTTTTTATGCCTTAGGGGAGAAAGATGAAGATGAGGATAAAAATTATCCCAAGATAAAAAGAAAACACAGAAAAAACTTAAACAATATATCTGGATCTATGAAGACGAGGAAAACACACGTGTACGAACACACACACACGCGCGCAAAGACCCATATATAACTTTAAGTCATAAAAACAAAAAGAATGAAAATTAATAAATAAATAAATAAAGACTTCACCACAACCCCCCTTTATCTTCCTCTCCCTGACTGACAACTTATGTAAACTAACAAACTGAATAAAAATTAAACAAACAAAAAAAAAACGAAATATACTAAAATATATTAAGTAAGTACTAGCGGGAAATGTGAAAATTCCACAGGGGACTCATTCATATGTAATATATTGATGTTGGCCTTTTTGTAGATGTGCAATGAAAATGGAGACGGTCTGATATTATTGCAGCTTTTATGTTAAAACTGTAAAAGTATTTATCTAAGCTAGCACTTACGCCCGGCAAAACCTGGCCGTAAAGTACGCTTAAATATGGTATTTTAATTCTTGCAGATTCGATATATATATTATTATAGAGTTAATGTTCTATCAATTTTTATATATTATACAGTTGCGCTTTCAAAAATAAAACAAATATATATCCATATGTCTTGCGTCCATTAGCTTGAATATATATATATATATATATATATATATATATATATATATATATATATATATATATATGTGTGTGTGCCTTCCATCTGATTCTTTTAGTGAAATCCTTTACCGCCTGGATCATGTTCATCGTGTATTGCTTGTGTCCTGGAATTGCTAGGTTCTTTGGTGAAAAAGTGATTTCCTCTTTTGAGAACATGTTGTATGTATTGGTGTACTTTTTCAGCTCACAATAAGGAGCAGTATATACTTAGATGTAATATACTGAGTTCGTGTAATTCAGTAAATTCTCATATACCAATGAGTTTAAGCCAAGAAGAGTTGACTTAAGGAGTAAGCTACAAAATTATCATATTTCATAATTGAGCATTAATATACTGTGAAAGCAAAATCAAGACTTCAAAAAGGGTGTTGATGGCAACAAAAAGTGTATTTCATTTTACGTTACAATTGTTTCCATGTCCAGTCGAACAATTTCAAACATTATATAGTTTGACAAATTTTCCAAAACCAGCATTTCTTCAGACTTTATAAATAAACAAACTTTTGACAAAGGAGCATTTTTGAAGAGAAAGAAAAAAAGAAAAATTCCATTAACGGGAAAAGTATATGAGAAGCATTTACTTTTGCTGTAGCTACGGAAAAGCCCATTTAACTTAAATTCCTTCAACCATAATCGAAATCGAAACCGAAGCCAAAACTTATGAAAAATTATTGGTAAAAGTATTTATGATAAGAAATAGTACATAACAATTAAACGGCCCGGATGTAAGCGTTACATAGAAAATAACACATACGCTATCATATTAATACATTTATTTACATTAAAGCAACCGAAAAAAAATGCCCAGAAGAAAAAATGTCTAACACAAAATCACTCGCTTACATATTACACAAATTACTTACTGAAAAAAATAACAAAAGAAATGCTCGTTAAATCGAGAAAATTAACAAGAATAGAAGAGACCGTCGTGTTTTACCAAATGTTCAACAAGTTTCGACAGGCTTCTGGGCTTGACCTTTACTCCTGATCTTAAATGGAATACGTACATCAAATCTGTTGACAAGGCCGCTGGAAAAATGGTCGAATCCTTCTATCGATCCAGTAGATATCTCATATAAGAGCCAGATACGTCCAATGATGGAATATTGTTGCCACATACGGGCAGGAGCTGCTAGAAAATACTTGTCCTGCCTTGATAGGGTTCAAAATAGACTTCCTGGCCCGGTGGGAGATTTCCTTTTCTCTTCACTGCAACCTCTATCTCACAGAAGAGATGTTGCGAGTTTGTCTCTGCTTTATCGTTATTTTCATAGAAAGTGTTCAACTGAGCTTCAGTCTATGGTCCCCCCTCGCCAAACTTTCACAAGAAACACTAGACTAGCTGAAAACATTATCAATAATTTTCCCCACTCTTTATCTGTGCCTAAACATAAACATAGATTCCATGATCAAAGCTTCTTTCTTAGAACTTCACGCCTGTGGAATTGTCTTCCGTTTTCCTGCTTTCCAACTGTCTATAATATGGTTGTCTTAAAGTCCAACGTGAACAAGTTTCTGATGAGCCGTTCCACTTAAGTCAACAAATTTACCGAACTTCCATTACTATCGATTACTATATTGTCCTTTTGACTAATCTACACTCTTTAACCCTTATCCTTGAGTGGCCTATTGGGCTTGATAAGTGGTTACACCTATGTAATATATATATATATATATATAAATACATACATATATGGACTCCCCTTCCCCCGTAGATTTCGACGTATGATTTTCCGCCACAACAACCAAATTATTCGGAAATCTCACACAGAATATTTCTTTATGATAGTGAAGGCTTTGTGTAAAATCATCCACACTTCTTGGTATTACTGCTGACCTTTGTCTGTGCAGATGACTGCCATGAGATAGAGTATGCAGTAGACCGTAGTTTCTACATCAGAGTATATATATATATATATATATATATATATATATATATATATATATATATATATATATATATATATTATAAAACATTAAATAACGTGGAGATAATTAATTCTAAATGAAATTATATAAGTGTTTAAAAATGAGAAAAGAAAATTATTAAACTCACGATGACTTTACTGAAAACCGATCAACGCCAGGCAGGGGCAGCATGCATATATATATATATATATATATATATATATATATATATATATATATATATATATATATATATATATATATGCATGCTGCCCCTGCCTGGCGTTGATCGGTTTTCAGTAAAGTCATCGTGAGTTTAATAATTTTCTTTTCTCATTTTTAAACACTTATATAATTTCATTTAGAATTAATTATCTCCACGTTATTTAATGTTTTACTTTTATATGATTATTTAAAATTGTTTCACATTACCAGTCTTCTGAACCGATTAATAAAATAAATATCAAAAACATTAAATCGTAGATTCAATAAAATTCCGACCATATCTCCGCAGTTCGTGCGTTTTTGTCGTAATCTAGAGGGTCCATTTTTTTTTTTTTTTTTTGCAAACTCTGCGCATTAAATTAGGTTGGAATTCGACAATAACGCGTCGAATATGTCTGGTCTATCAGCGAAGATATTGTATATCCACGCAGGAAGTAATCTAATGGGGTTTAAGTGCATAAAAGCGGTGGCAAGTTGAAAGGCCCATTTGCTGAAATTATTCGTTCGTCAAATGTAAGTGAAATAAATTTTCATGGTTTGCAAAAACCGATTAGGTGGGCAGTCTTTTCATTACGAATTGCCAAACCAAGCTGGACACAAAAAAACAGATAGTTGACAAATCTGCAATTAAAGGAACTAGAGTTATCAACTGATACTTCGCCGCCTCCATGAAAAAGTTAATTTTCATTTTTATTACACAAAACAACAGGCTATTCCACTAGCCATACTCAGATAATAAATGACAATGGCAAACGGCGGGTGTAAATGATTGTAAACTCGATCCAGAATGCCCCTGTAACATTGAAGGGTAGGTTTCGTTCCGGTGAACATCATCATAAAATGAATTCTTTGTCATACAAAAGTGGGCAGCATTGTTAAAGTGAGGAATTCTTATCCTGAATGAAACCTGGAAGAGGATTTGTTCAAATTGACAGAGAACCGTCATATATTTTAAACAGATGTGTCCATAGATGTCAGCAACTATCAAATAATTTTAACAGAATTACAGTAATGGATGCAGCGGAAGAATATGGGAAAAAAACTCGTCCTTTTGTTGATTGCTTGATGACATGAAACATCTCTTGTGATGTGGACATGTTTGAAATATAAAGAGTAATCCTGCAAGCACCGTCATTCCTAGGTATTTTGTTTATGCATTAAAGTATGTCAAATGTGCATTTCCGGAATGGTTACAATCCATACTATCTATATATGGATTGAATTTATTTCAAAAATTTATATAGAAAAAACATAAGCCAACAAGAAAAATTGTTTGTGAAAAATAAAAATACTTTCCGCAGTTGAAAGGAAAACTGCTTACCAATAAATAAATTTGAATTGTAATGAGGATGTGCCGAGAAGCTGATAGTTTCATAATCTTCCGTACCATTGAGGCGCTTCCTAATTCCATGCAGCGTCTCAGAGGTAGAAATAGCGTTACGGCGCAGAGTGCTCTCCAGGCTTCAAAGTACATAAAGCGCCTGACCTATACCATATACTCACTCATTTTAGTACGGGTCGGGTTCAACATCCGTGTTCTTACGTGAATCTATGTCTAAACGTGGTTCTACTGTATGAATGTATATTGATTTGCAACCCGAACAAAGCTGGGTATTCAACTGGTATGCGTTCGTTTTATACTTAAATTCTATTTCAGTTAAGAGTGACAAGAGGTTTATTTTGAAAGTTAAAATACCAAAATACTCGTTCTAAAAACAAATTAATGAGAGAATATAAGGAAACTACTAAAAAGGAATGAGAAGGAAAACTAGCTCAAGGAAAAGGAAGATTGATGAAAATATATTTCTGCTTCCTGCCAAAATTAGACCAAGCGGTTAAAAGCCTTTTGGCAAGAGAGTGAGAAAGAGAAAAAGACAGACACACAAAGAGAGAGAGAGAGAGAGAGAGTGAGAAAGAGAGGGACAGAGAGAGAGAGAGAGAGAGAGATAGGAGTGGGTGAAAAAATGAAAAAAGAATCTTACAAGAGATTACTTCTCCTTTCTAATTTCTAAACCATCCTTACTAGAAACTTCTAATGCTATCTTCTTGGGATAACAAGAAATCGATTATTTGTTTGATTGACGCGGAGATACCTTGGCTATTTACGACCGTTTCTGTGTTTTTTTTTTTTTTTTTTTTGTTTTTTTTTCGAAAAAGCAAAAACGGATTTTAAAAAAAAAGGATAAAACTTAATAAGAAATGGCGATAAACTTAATGTAAAAATAAGAAGAGGGAAATAGTAGAAGAGAAATATGAATGGAGAAATACAGCAACAATGAAACAGGCAGGAGAACAATATTAGAAGCAAAATAAAAGTAGGGACGAATACTAAAAACAATATTTTAGATGAAGAAAATAAGAAACGAAATAAGAAAAGACTTCCATAAATTATATTTATCACTACCCTATCCCCCCTCTTTCTCTCTCTCTCACACACGCACACACACACACAAATATATGTATATATATATATATGTGTATATATATATATATATATATGTAAAGCTGAACGTCTGTGCGTGTGTCTGGTCACGAATAGGCTCCTATATGGTTGACTATTATAGAAAACTGATCACATATAATGATAGAAGATGTATCGAGACGCAGGAATGGGTATGTTTGATCTTGCATTATGATGGTTCATAAAAATTGTGGAGTCTGCGTACGCGCTTGGTCCACAAAGTATGGAAATAAAAAATTTTAAATTTAAAAAAAAAAAACGTTTACAAGTTTTTTGTTTTTTTTTAATATAGATGTACATAAGAATACTTTGATAAGTATGTTTTAACTTAATAAGGATGGCATGATAAAATTGTGGGATCTGCGTTCGCGCCTGGCCTCCATAGAATGGAAATAGGAACAAACTTTAATAAAGACTTTTCATATCTATCTGCGTAAGTATACTTTGATAATTATGTTTCAGTTTGAAGAAATATGGTATAATAAAATTATGGGGTTTTCGTTCGCGCCTGACCTCCATAGAATGGAAATATGTCATAAAGTTTAACAAGGTTTTTTAATATAGATCCACAGAATATTGTGATAAGTGTTTCATTGAGAACAGGTATAGTATAATAGATTATGGTTTTTATCTATTTTATTTTTACTTTCAGCATATTTTGCTTTGATTTTGATACCCCCGAAGTCGAAGCTATCTCTTTACAATCCTTCCTTTTCATAACCTATCATACTTTCATAAATCACAGTTCATTTTTTGTAGGCTGTTTTTGAACCCAGTCAACGACGGGTACTTTTGCTAGTGTCCTTTTAAGTGACAATAAAATCCAGTAATTTCCTGGCAGTAGAAATCTCGATATGTCGACGTAATCATAAGCAACACGGAAACCTCCACGCACATACACACATAATATATAAGTTATTTACCATTACTTTAGAAATGAAATACTTAATTACAGACACGTGTTTCGCGATACTATGGAATATCAGAATAGCGTCCTATGACATGATTCGTAGTCGGGAGCACAGAGACTGCCTGAAATTGCTTGCCTATTTATCGCTTATAAATCCCTGCCGTAATTTTTGTTAATATTTTACAGCGATAACTGTAATATTGTTATTAATTGGATCCGCTGAGCTTGGGAGCTTGCATTCATAAATTATTAGGACTTTATATATATACATATATATGTGTGTGTGTGTGGGTGTGTACACACCAACATCAGTCTATCCCTATTTCTAGCCCCGCAGAACTTCTCAGTTAACTGAGGAAACTGACGAGCCCGGTTGGGGATAGAACACTCCTTGATTAACTATAGACTCTGCGGGAAGCCTATCTTTACATGGGTCATTCTGTATCTGTCAAGATAATAATTGTTATTATTAATATTATTTTGATTAATTTGTAGTGTTGTTGATGTTGGTCTTGGTAGCGAAGTCTGGACTAAGCCCGGAGAGAAGTAAAATATTCTTTTTTTTTTTTTTTTCAGGGGTAGGTTGTTTCAAAATATTGGTCGATGGGAACGAAATCTAAAGTCGGAGAAATGCGAGATGCTGAATTGATGAACGTCGAGACAAGGGATCTTCTGAGGTAGACCTGGGAGGGATGATGTGTTATGAAGAGACCGGAAGATAGCTGGCGTTAAATGGCTAATAAAGTGCTAATTAAGGTGGAACGGGTGACGATATGCAGCCACTCACGAATTCCAGACCTGAGGTAAAGAGAATTCCCTAATTGAGGTAAAAAAGAAAGAAATCTGAAATTGTGTGACTGCAAAAAGAAAGAATGAAACAAGTATGCGTTTAAACGTAACGCTAAAAAGTAGGCGGGCACATTTAGGGAAAGAAGAAAATATAATAACAATAGGGGAACATGATGAAAATAAAGACAACTTATTCAATGTTGGTGTTGAGAATGGGGAAAACGAATACAAGATGGACACAATGAGTATGCAAGTAACGATGGCCAAATGGGGAAGGAGATAAAGGTGGACAAACGGAAACAAAGTAAGTAAACGAAGGTGTATGAAAAAGAGAGAACGATAGAAAGACCACGAAGACTACGAAATGTAAACGAGTTGTTAGATCTGCTGAGAGATATCAGAAAAAAAGGTGAGGGCAAGAATGCGAGACATACACACCGGATCTACGTAATATATATATATATATATATATATATATATATATATATATATATATATATATAATATATATTATATATATATGATATATATAATATATATATATAATATATATCATATATATAATATATATAATATATATAATATATATATATATACTATATATATATAATATATATAATATATATATAATATATATATACTATATATATATAATATATATAATATATATATAATATATATCATATATATAATATATATAATATATATATAATATATATCATATATATAATATATATATAATATATATATACTATATATATAATATATATAATATATATATAATATATATATACTATATATATATATAATATATATAATATATATATAATATATATCATATATATAATATATATATAATATATATAATATATATATAATATATATATACTATATATATATGATATATATAATATATATATATAATATATATATGATATATATATAATATATATAATATATATTATATATATATATATATAATATATATAATATATATGATATATATATATAATATATATATGATATATATAATATATATATATATATATATATATATATATATATAGAGAGAGAGAGAGAGAGAGAGAGAGAGAGATAGATAGATAGATAGAAGAACACATCTAGGGACCGTAAATCATATTTTACAAGCATCTATTCTTCGGCAGGATAATCAAATAACAAATATCCTTAATCTGCCGAATATTTAATATTCTAATATCTCTTCTCTAATGGGTAAAACGCATTAAAACTGCGCGCATTAAGAGAAATCATTTTTTTGGTTATCCTAAAGAAAAATAAATTATTGTCACGTATGATGTCACGTGTTCTACTTTCGACAAGCAATATTTACTATTTTCGTTGTATTTGTAATGTGTATGGAATTACTATATAACTATTAGTAAGTCATTTCGTGTTAAGTTCACAGACGCTTTTGGCTTGTAAACTAATATTTTTCTTGTTGATTACACACACACACCCACATACATATGTGTGTGGGGGGTTGTATTATATAGATGAAATATCTATCTACGTATATTTATATATATATATATATATATATATATATTATATATATGCAATTTAAATATATGTGTAATATGTCTAAATATAATATCTGATAATATATGTAATATATATATATGAAATATGTGTATATGTAAGATATCTATATATATTTAATATATTTATGTATATGTAAGATATCTATATATAGTTAATATATTTATATATATGTAATATATATATATATATATATATATATATATATATATATATATATTTAATATGTCTACGTATATAAAAGTGTGTGCAATATATCTATGTATATAATATATATGTATGCATTGATGTAATAAATACATGTGTGTACATATGTCATATATATATAATATATACATATATATAAAGCATATTATAAGGGAAGCTTGTTTATTACTCCGCAGTAGGCTCAACACAAGATAGGGAGCAATATATATATATATATATATATATATATATATATATATATATATATATATATATACTGGACTTCTTTAGCCTTTGACAGACAGTGGATATCCATGGAGGGATGCCTGCTCCTTAAATTTAGTAGATATGAGGTGCGCAATCTCTAACCACACCTTAATCAACATTGTTAAATACCAGTGGCCAGTGAAGTGTGTATAGGACGTCGGGACACAAATGCCGAGATAAGTGGAGAGCTCATACAGCGCGTAGATTTCCCAAATGGTCACCCATTTGTACTTACCAGGCAAGACGTTGCTTAACTTCGTTGATCTTACGAGCATCGGTGTGTCAACGCGATTATGTATATTATTATTATTTCTATATTATAGTCACAATATATTGCATTGCTTGATTACAACACATATACATAGTTGAAATAATACTGTTCTTTATATTCAAATACTTTTGATACTCCTATGCAGAATAATTTTAATCTGAGGTTGACCCCCACCGAACTTTGAAGCTATACTTCACTATATAGATGTAAAAACTAAATTAGCGTGACATGTGGCACTATATTGTAACGTCATAGCATTCCATGAGCGAGAGTTCTTACAAATTTGGAAAAAAAAATAATTGTTGTTTCTCTTGTCGCTATATCCATCTGATCAATCTTCACCATCGAGTGTACTTTTGCCGTTATAAGTTTTACCTATTACTATAATGACAACAAGTTACTTACGAAATTACTTGAACAGTTAAGAAGCTGTTGTCGACTTCTGACACTGGTATTTTGTCTCGCATAAAATAACACTCCATATTCTTCGTTACTTTTATTAATTACATTTCACAATAAATTGCGAACACTTCATAATATAATTACTTTACATATTCCCTGGACATTAAAGCACATTTTATTTTACTTTTAACTTAAAATAAAACAAAACTGGAAACGCATCTCTACAGAAAATAAAACTGTTACACATAGTTGTACCTGCGTGTGTAAAAAAAAAAATTCATAAACAAAAAAAAAATAAAAATAAAATAAAATAAAACATTATAATATAAATTTCAGAAAATTATAGTAAAATAACTATATATTGTGGCTAACGGCAATTGGTTTGTGGAGGTAATATAAAGAGGAGGGAATCAAGATGGCGACTGTGTTAATTGAATTCATAACTTAGCGGTCGTTTTCGCTTTTCCTGTTGTTGTCGCTGTCCATAAGATGATTACCAATTTGAAATTATTGCCTTCCGGCTTATCTTATGACAAGAAAGCAAAATTGATAAACTTCTTAACAGAAACCATATTCCGACAGTGTATACCGCGGACGAATATAGAGAGTTTACCATTACTCATCCACGACGAGTGGGGAAGTTATACATCGCCGCGTTCAAACGTTATAAAAACAAGGAACAACAAGAAGAAAGAAGGCGATGGGAATACAATGTATCAACAGGATTGTTATCAATAAAGATACTTCCACTGAACTTTAAAAAGACTTATAAATCTATAGAAATAATACAAAAGTTAGAATTAAAAAATTCAAACAATAAACAATAAAAAATTAAAATTAAAAAAAATGAAAAGAATAAAAAATTTAGGCTAATAAAAAATGAAAATAATAAAAAATTAAGATTAAAAAATTAGAATAATTAAAAATTAGAATAATAAACATTTTATACTAATAACAAATCTCGACTATTAAAAAATTAAAATAATAAAAAATGAAAATATTAAACAATTGAAATAATAAAAAAAATTAGAATAATAAAAAATTAGAATAATAAAAATGAAAATAATAAAAAATTAGAATATTAAAAATTTAGACTAATAAAAAATTAAGACTAAAAAATTAGAATAATACAAAATTTAGACTAATAAAAAATTTAGACTAACAAAATTTTAAAATAATAAAAATGAAAATAATAAAAAAATGAAATACTAAAAATTAGAATAAGAAAAAATGAAAATAATAAAAAATTAAAACAATAAAAAATTTAGACTAATAAAAAATTAAAATAATAAGAAATGAAAATAATAAAAAATCAAAATAATAAAATATTAGAATAACAAAAAAGTAGAATAATAAAAAAAATTAAGACTAATAAAAAATTTAGACATATAAAATATTAAAATAATAAAAGATTTAAATGATAAAAAATTTAAATAATAAAAAAAATAGAATAATACAAGATTAGAATAATAAAAAATTAAAAAAATAAAAATGAGAATAATAAAATATTAAGACTAATAAAATTAGAATAATAAAAATTGAACAAAAAAGACTAAACTAACAAAAATTTAGACAAATAAATTTAGAATAATACACAATTAAGAATAATAAAAAATGAGAATAATAAAAATGTATACTAATAAAAAAAATCCAACAAAAAAAATTAAGACGATTCCAAAATTAAAAGTAATAAAAAATTTAGATTAATAAAAATGTAGACTAATAAAAAATTTAGAATAATAAAAAAAAATTAGAATAATAGAAAATTTAAAACAATAAAAAAATTAGTATAATTAAACATTTAGAATAATAAAAAAAATAGAATATTAAAAAATAAACAATTAGAAAACTGGGCAAATAAGTTCGTGATCTGAAACACAATTATACAAGAAAATAATGAAAACTAGGAATTGTCATTTGTTTTGTTAAATAAAAAAAAATGTAATTCGTCATGAAGAAATTAAATCACTAGTTTCTTTTTTATCTGAGCATCGTTTAATAAACATATTTAATAAACATTTTGTATTATGAAATGAACTTCCGCGTTTTTTTTTTCATTTCGTAAATAAGGAAGGGAAATAAGAAGAAAAACATTTTTTGGCTGAAAAAAAAACAATAAATAAAAACCATTAGAAAGCGACCATTAATTGCTTGTAAAACTATCTTAATGAAACCTCAGAAATATATTTGATGCGCGAACTCATCAATTTTATATTTCAATTCGAAAATTGTTCAATGCGAACAATTTGTAAGTCGTTATTAGATTCTGCAACAGCAACAATTATATAATATCCATCCAATAATTGATGAGAACAAACAAAAATACTGTTCTCTGACAAAAACAAAAAAAAAATGTCTTGCTAAGCATTTTTTCTAAACCGCCTAAATTAAAACGTGCATAAATATTAAGTCATTCCAAAATAATATTCGTGCGTTCATTTTTCAAAGCTGCCACAAACATGCCACCGGGGATGAACCAAAGATATTGATGATAAAAGAAAAAAATAAATAAATTTATAAAATGAAGAATATTGTTCAAGTGCTAAGATACGTCAGACAAGTTCTCCACTGTATACCTAATTGAATACCGATAAGCACTTCTGAACGATTGATGAAACAACTGTCATTCATCTATACTATAATATAAAGCTGTGTGTGTGTGTGTGTGTGTGTGTGTGTCTGTGCGTGTGGTCACGAATAGGCTCTTATATGGTTGACTATTATAGAAAATTTATCACATATAATGATAGAAGATGTATCGAGACACAGCACTGGGTATGTTTGATCCTGCAGAATGGTGGTTCATTAAAATTGTGGGGTCTGCGTTTGCTCCTGGTCCACAAAGTATGGAAATAACAAATTTTAAAATTAAAAAAAAAAAATGTTTACAAGTGTTTTTGATATAAATGTACACAAGAATAATTTGATAAGTATGTTTTAACTTAAATAGGGATGTTATAATAAAATTGTGGGGTCTGCGTTCGCGCCTGGCCTCCATAGAATGGAAATAGGAACATACTTTAATAAAAACTTTTCATATCTATCTGCGTAAGTATACTTTGATAATTATGTTTCAGTTTGAAGAAATATGGCATAATAAAATTATGGGGTGTTCGTTCGCACCTGACCTCCATAGAATGGAAATATGTCACAAAGTTTAACAAGTTTTTTTTAATATAGATCCACAGAATATTGTGATAAGTGTTTCAGTGTGAACAGGTATGTTATAATAAATTTTGTGGTTTATCTATTTTATTTTTACTTTCATCATATTTTGCTTTGGTTTTGATGCCCCCAAATTTAATCCAAATTTACAACCCTTTCTTTTCATAACCTATCATACTTTCATAAATCAGAGACCATTTTCTGTAGGCTGTTTTTGAACCCAGTCAACGACGGGTACGTTTACTAGTATATATATATATATATATATATATATATATATATATATATATATATTATTTTACATTCTCATACATATTTTATATTCTTATGCGTATAGTATTTTATATTTTAATACACATTGTTATGACTTTATATTCTCATATACATATTAATGTGTATTCTTATATATATTATTTTGTAATCTTTACTCTGCAGAAAAAATATAAATTCGTTGGAATAACTGAATGAAAGTGCATAACAAAACGGAACTATAAAGATTGTACAGAAATTTCAATATGTTTTGCATGAAAAGTACACATTTGGATTTTGCAATTGTATTTTCAAAGCAATTAAATCAAGAATGAAAAATGTCAAATTGTTTGTGCAGTAACAATAGTCTATTCCCCTGTAATCAATGAATTATTTATTCCATCTCTATCAAATTCTCGATTATTGATACTCTACACCAATCGATTGCATTCATATAATACTTTTTGTCAGACTAAATTCCATCCATGTACATATCTCCGTATACATTTCAGACATCAGCAAAGTTTATTATCCGTTCTCATACAATAATTAAGGTGTTTTTTTTTATTTATTTATTCTTGTTTTTGGTCAGTGAAGGAGAAATGCGTGTTGACCGAATCAATTTAACGTTTTGTTCAAATCGAGTGTTTTTCTTTCGTGCTAACTATATTTTCCAATAATTGGAAACTGACTTTATGTGTAAATCCGCCATTCCGTGCACACAAATATATGTCTCACTCTGATTTTTAAAGAGGATGTTATCAATGTTGTAATAAGGACGCATCTGTATAAACCTTCAATTGCATACAAGCTGCATCAAAAATCGGATCTCTTGTGGTGGGAAGAATATGAAAATAGATGGCATGTATTCATTCGTTGGCATTTTAGTGGGGATCAAGTGTATCACCTGTTCTAATAATATTTTTTATTATTTTTAGAAAAAAAAATGAAGTAAAAATCTACTAGACTGGAACGTTTAATTGCTGTCTCAATCCAGAATGTTCCGTTCGAGGAACTGGATTTTTCTACATTAAAGATCCTTATGGTGAGACAATTTGATATGAACCACCTGCATTAATCTGGCCATTGCACTTATGATATCATTTGATACTCCCATATCTCGTATCGTTGAATAGTGTGAAATGACACCAAGCATACATTTATAATATACACCTAAATAAATTTCCATTAGTACAGACCCCTTGCGCTTAGTGAAGTATTTGTATCTTCGTCAGTCATATTGAAAATGTCTTTCTTATTTTAACGAAGGTGAAGAATTTTCATCTGCCGAGCTGAGTTATGGTTCAGTACATTTCCCGGAGGTCCAACTTCCTAGGGTTTACATATTCTCTTAAAAATATATGGATCGCATGAGAATACCTACTGACGAGGTTGTGCAGGTAATTTTACTTATAGACCGAACACATATATTGTGCGCATATTTTTCGCCCCCTAGATTCCAAGCTTTTATTACACATTCATGGGGTGGAGGAGGGGTAAAGGCTCATTGTCGAATAACTAATCTGATAGGCGCATTCTGTTCGACGCTTGGTGCTTCTCTACTATGTCTTTCTGATTCTTTCTTACACGGTGTGGTCTAACGTTCTGGTTGAGAGCTAAATACTTTGACGAAGAAAACAGGAAGCGACCTAGTAACGCTATTAAGGTTACAAGGAGTCCGTCTTAAACTATGGAATCAGGATTCGCTAGCTATATCAGACGGCCGAGTTCAGGATTGTCAAAAGCGGATTGTGAAGATTACAGACGTTATATTTGCTCGGCAGAAAGTCGGCTTATCATAGATTTTACAAGTTCATGTATTTTTAATACAAGTCCTACAGCTATCTCGAGGATAACAGTCAATGACTGTAAGTTGACCAGTAAGACAAAACCCTAATGGTGGCCTGTGACGTATAGTGAATATCATTTTATTATTTAAGTCAACGGTTCGGCAAGGCTTGTCTACATTAGACTTGATAACGACCAGGTTGTAATTATCTGGAAAGCAGACTCGCGGTACAGAGTTCCATTGTATAGTTGTTAGTCTAATGAAAACAGTTTAGACAATGACAGTTTTGCGCAAGAACAGCAGGTCGATTTGGTTTCCCTTAATTGGGTTCAAACCTTCAGAATGTTGAATGAAAACCCTTGGTGTAAGAAAAGGGGACCTTGCAGTTGGACGTTGATGTTCTGGGCATTGGACAGTGATCCTGTCTAATAATATTGAATAACAAAAAGTCATTTGCAACAAAACGTATACATATTTTTTTTATTTGAATTCATTATTTTAGCAAATTCTCTGATGTAATCGACCGTTGATTTTACCCACTGATAACGTATGCATTTGAAATGAGAAAATATGCGAATTGCCACAGACCCCCAAGCCCAGACATCGCAACCGCCAGCCCGGTTGATGGGGTCTGATTTATGAGAATTTTGACATTGGCAAATAGAAAGGTAACTATACACACTTAATATATTTGCGGTCAGGTTTGAAAGAGTTTGACCTTAGTATTCGTTAGATTTATCAAATTCAACAGATTTATGGACTTTGCTCGTTCTATGAGAGGGCGACATTTTCGCCCGGAAATCTGAATGAATTATTAAGAATAGCCGTGGCCTCTCAGATACGTTCGGACTCATGGGTTTAGCGAATGAACTATTAAATGTGGTAAGGATTGTAGACCCGTTGCACAGCATAGCCGAATGCTCAAGCAACGCACACATAAACACATGCACCTATCTAAATACACACACATGCACATACTTAAATACACACGCATGTACACACATTTAAGTTCTAATCCTTTTTTATTTTTTTATTTATTTATTTATTTATTTTTTTTTTTTTTTTGCAAGACGTGGTTCATTTGCTTCTTCAACTTGACGGAGACTCAAAAGCCTTCGCGATCCATATTGAATATACAGGCTGTTCCAGAAGTTTTGGGTAAATTTCAAGACTTTCTATCTACTGAACTATATATGTTACATGAACATGGCATGATTTTAAAACTAAATTTATCAAGTAAAACATTAATATTAATGATTATATATTTTTTTCTGCAGAAATATATTTTCTCATTATATATCAATCCTTATTTAAGAAGCTTAATATGATTATAGAGTAATATATTGAATAAATGACAAGAAGTTATATTCCAAAATTCATGACGTTGACCATCTTATAATTTATTCCTTTAATTCAGTTGACTTATACAATTCTTGAGAGTATCTGTTTCGTAGCGCAAAATCAATCACTTTATTTGCGCTACGAAACAGATACTGTGAAGAATTGTATAAGTCAACTGAATTAAAAGAAAAATTATAAGATGGTCAACATCATGAATTTTGGAATATAACTTTTTGTCATTTATTCTCTCTGTCTGTCTGTCTGTCTGTCTGTCTCTCTCTCTCTCTCTCTCTCTCTATATATATATATATATAGGCATCCTTCTTATATTCTTAATAGTTTTTGAGATATTACATGTGCAACTGCATTAACGACTTATTGGTGCAAAAATAATGTCGTTTATTTGCTATGAAGTTCAACATAAAAAAAAAGACATTATTTTTGCACAAACCTAATATATTAATTGTTTGATCAAAAATAAGACATAAAAGACATTTGATAAATGCAAAAATATAAATGAAAAACATGTTTCTGTTAATGTTAAGAATATTTGATTTAATGAAGGATAT
>NC_136490.1:44910629-44918129 GCF_053919585.1 Euprymna scolopes | reverse complement strand
TTTAATTCAATTTTAAATGTTAAATTTTCCCAAAAAGTTAACAATTGACATTTTGTGTCTTGCACAAAAAACGTACTTAAATATTAAAAAAAAAGGGTTTTTGAAATTATTAATTTATTTATTTATTGTCTAACTAAGATTTAGGATGATTTTCTAAGAGAATATGCAAAAATATTATAATATAAGTACCTGAATTTCAAATAATTCCACTTATTCATATAGGTAACCAGATATTTCGCGTTGATGTAGAGTTCAGATCGACTCTGTTTACGTTTCGTTTGAGAAAAAGCAAACTATGGAAGACCAAACAGGCAAAAAAAACTTATTTTTCAGTGACGAAAATTTCAATGTATTATTAAGCTGAGGCTGGCCAGTACCAGATGGGTGATCATTTGTATGAGTTTGGTTTTTAATGTGTATGTGTGTGGGGGCCAGACTCCCCAAAATGGGGGGGGGCAATTTAAAGCAGAATAAAAAAAAATTATTTCAGCGCGTTTGGTCCACCGTAGTCGAAAGGCGGCAAACGTTTTCAAACGGAATCGAAAAAAATGATGCTATTTTTAACACAAAGGGCACAATATTTATCGAATTTTTTGGGGGGGGATCGATTATTCAAAGCATGCCCTGTTTAATAATGGTCATGCATTATTCGGCTCGCTAAAAAAAAAATTGTTAATTTATTTATCAAAAATTTTAAAATAGCTTTTTTCGTATAAATATTAACAATTTTTTTTTTTGTTTTGCTTAACTTAAATTAATTATTTTACTTAACATATTCACCGAATTTCACACTTCAAAACTCAGCGGGATAATTAAACACAATCGAAGTTCTGATATTCAGACGTAAAAATAAGGTATGCAAACAATTTCTTTTTTTAATCTATAATTCTGATATAATATGTTGATTTCAGTTTCAGATGATTTTTTTAAGCATATTTGTTCCCACTTCAAAACAAGGGGGGGGTTGTAAGCAAAATATATATATATATATATATAAATATCCTTTATGAAAAATAAGTACACTGGTATAAAGTTCATTCTTCTCCTAATAATCGCTGAAAATTTCGTATTGATCGGATAATTACCTGATTTTTGGTAGATTTTTAAAAAGACGGTCCGTCAAAAAGTACTGACCTGCCCCCCCAGTTTTGGCGGTGCCTATATTTCATTAATTAATACTAATTCTTCCGTCATTCGTCAATCTTCATAAAATACAACAAACATATAACAAACAATATATAAATTTTGATGCATGCACACATATGTACACACGCACACACATATAACTGAAGAGCGTTAGAGAGAAAGAGAGATAGAGAGAGAAAGAGAGAGAGAGAGAAAGAGACTAAGACGGAGAAAGATATACGTTGAGTATTTTACGAATGTATTAATAAAAATGCGACAACATACTCAAGTATTTATAGATTTAGTATTACACTGTTCAGCTCTTTACAGGGGATATTATTGTTTATATTTATCTGTGAATGAGGAATATTATTTTAAGAATAAATATATATATATATATATATATATATATACCCAGATACATACATATATACACACATAAATATATGCACTTATAAACGCACATATACATATATACATATATATATATATATGTATACAAAATATATACATATATATATGTATATATTATTATATTGACATGTGTGTGTTTGTAAGAATGTGTTTCATACGAATAAGAAATGCAACGCTTTATTAATGATATAAGCAGAAGTGATTAAGACATTAACAATAGACTTCCTGTTTATATTCTTACACTGATGCAAGTGTCACAATCGCTGAAAGACTTATTCTTCATTTTTTTTTGCACACATTTGTTCTTTGTTTTTTTTTTTTATTTTGCTGTTTTCATCTTTAACTTTTGTTTCATACTTGCGCATTAATTTTTGGCCTGACTATTTAAATGCGGTGTCAGTGATGGCGATTCTTTGCATTTAGCTCAAGGAATAAAGGCAAGGGGATCACAAGATTTATTTTTGTTTTGTTTTGTTTTTTTCGTGGTTAGTTTTGCATAAAGCAATGAGACCTTGTCATTAAATTGAATAAGGTCTTTATTTCAGTTGATATTAATTTCACTCATAACATTATGTATTGGCTTTTCGACAATCAACCATACACGTGGCATCTTTGCTGCTCAACTGTATATTGTATAAAGAAATATCTCTTTTTATACGAGACGTTTATTTTATTATGTTTTTTGTTTTGGCGTTGGAGAAAAAGACAGTGCAAAATCTTCCATTTTCTAATTAAATAGATTTTTGAATCTTAAATTAATTCACCTTATTTAATGTTGCTCTTTAAATATAGTACTAAAATTTGCTGAACGTCCTTATATTGGGCAGTGTCAATAATAATGTTTTTCTTTATTTATTTATTATTTTGACGTTCAACTATATATATATATATATATATATATATATATATATATATATATATATATATATATATATATATATATATATATAAGTTTTTTTTACACCAACCCAATATTTAACAACAATGCATTTTCTGAAATGTGGACATATTTTTCTCGTAGGGTATTTATTTATTTCCTTATTTAAAAACAAATGCACATCAAATGTAAATTACACATATCAGATTTACAGTTTGATAACATTGAAATTTAAACTCGGAAGAGAGAATTTTACTCCGAACAGAAAATGTAAGTTGACATCGATCTACTTAAGCGATAAAAGAATTATGGCGATTAAAATATCTAAACGAAAAATGAGAAAAGGCAAGATTTGAATTTTTAATTTTTACTCGAAAAATTATTTGCAACACCTAGCACGAAACAAATACAAGTAATTATATATATATATATATAAATATATATGTACATGTGTAAATATATATGTATACATATATATGTATATGTATACATACACACACACACATATATATATAATTTACATATATATATTATATATATATATATATATATATATTTACATATACATATTATATATATATAATTTACATATACATATTATATATATATATAATTTACATATATATATATATATATATATATATATATATATATATATATATATATATATATATATATATATAATTTACAGTATTTATAGTTAAATTTGCTCCAGAAAAATATAATTTTCAAAACAAAAATTTATTGTGTGGACAAAGAATACGATATTTATATTCATTTCCTTAATTCATGGATTTTCGATGTTGGCTTATCCCATCAGTGGAAAAGTCATTAGCAAAATCTTCATTTTCATTTGATATAACTTTGCTATGTAGCACATACATCGAAAATATATATTAAAGAAAAAATGCCTCAAATTTAAAACAAAAAAAATAGATATAACATTTTGGTATCTAAATTGAATAGAATAGAATAGTGCTATTGATTATATATATATATATAAAGATATATATATATATATATATATATTTCTCTCCTCCCTACTCTCTTAATTCTGGCTCTTATTTATTCTGTGTAAAATAAGGCACTGGTAATGTGCCATTGTCACTAATTTCATTCAATTTAATTAATTCTTTCGATTCGTTTTTACCTACTACGATTAATAAACTGGGAGAATGTGGTGGAAGCGAGAGCGATAAACATCGTACCACATCAGAACGCGTAGTGACACTAAATATAGTATGAGAAGATATGTCACGTGGAGAATTCATTTCATATGATATATTGAAACTATTGGACAAACAGAAAACGTTAACAGACAACCCACATTAAAGCTACATACATAAATACATATATGGATTAATGAATACACACACGCATATATATATGTGTGTGTGTGGATGTGGGTGTGGGTGTGCATTTGTATTGCGTGTATATGTGCATTTGTATGTGTGTGAAGGCATCAGAAGTAGACAGTGGGTGCCTGTGAGTATCGAAAAGTCAATATTTATATAAACACCATCATTTTTCGAAAGGTCTCTATTGGTTTACAAAAAATGTTTGCGAAAAATTAATTACTGTATCAGATCACTGCCTGTTCTACAAGTGTTTTATAGTGGATGCTCTGACGAATTACAGGCCGTTATATCCCCTCGTCGTAAATACCCCTGACAAACCGGACCGTCAGCAAAATCCCACCCTTACATAGTAGAGGTCCCTAGATGTAAGAAAATCTTCTACTCTAATATTTTTCTTCTCCGGAACTACTAGACTCTGGAACTCCTTTTCAGGTTCCTGTGTTTGTTTTCAACTGTACTGACATGCAGAAGTTCAATTGTAATGTGAACAGACATGTTTGTGATCAATTCCCTGCGTAGTATTCCTGCAACTTATGTCCTCGATAGTAATACTCCTACATCAAGGGAGTACGTTGAATTAACCGATATCATTGTGATCTAAGAGAGTCTTCGAAAAAGGCATACATACAAGAATACAATGACATAACCGATGTATATCTGTGATTTGATGATTTTCTCTTTTCTTTTTAATTTCCTCATACAACATATCTTGTGTGGTTTACACTAATATATATATATATATATATATATATATGCGTGTGTGTATGTGTGTACATATGTGTGCTGTGCGTATGTGTTACTCTTTCTTTCTCTCTCTCATATATATATATATATATATATATATATATATATATATATATATATATATATATATATATATACGTTTTATTTTTTATTACCGTATCTTTCTGTTAAGTTACATTATTGTTTCAGCTTCCCGGCCGTTTTTTGGCCGTCTGTAGCTTCCTCAGACTTTTACAGTCTCTATATATACACGTAAGTGTGAGGAAGCTACAGACGGCCAAAAAGACGGCTGAAACGATAATGTACCTTAACAGAAAGATACGGTAATAAAAAATAAAACGCATATTTGCTTTACCACAGTATTGAGCACTTTCTTCAGGTTTTATTAATTACCATTTCCATTATATATATATATATATATATATATATATATATATATATATATATATACATATATATATATATATATATATATATATATATGCGTAGTTTATATGCAATATTGCATACGTGTATATATAGAGAGACTGAAAACGTTTGTGCGTGTGCATTCTAGTGGGTTCATTGAAAGTCAAATTCTTTTTAACAACAAACCTGATCATAGTTTTGTTTATAAAAATGCTTCCTGTCTATAAATAAAACAAGAAAGGTTTTATTAGTCCCATCTCTATGCCCTCAGTAGGTTTGAGTGATTGGCAGTTTAATTGCGCTGCAGCGAGAAAGATCAACGCACAGACCCGGCTTTACTCTTTTCAAACCCGATACGAATATGCCAAAGTCAAGAACTAACGCCAATCATAAACGCGGATGAACACACACACACACACACACACACACACACACACACACACACACACACACACAAAGATAATTGATGCTATGCGTCTGTAGAAATAAATAAACCGATATGCTAACTTCTAGTAAAGTATTTTACATGCGAATCTATTTAAACTATGCATAATAGTATGCTGGTTAGATTAAGTTAGCTGTCCATTAAACTAATGAGTAATCTGTTTGACTCCTAAAATATAATTTGGATCTGATGGAATCTGAAATATTTTATGTGTAAATAAAATATACAAACAAGACTCGCGTACACACATACACATAGAGAGAGACACACAAACAGACATACAAACACACACACACACACAGATATATGTGTGTGTGTGTGTGTGTGTGTGTGTGTGTGTGTGTGTGTGTGTGTGTGTGTGTGTGTTAGAGTATATATTTCAAGATTGGTGCATAATTTGAATTTTGTAATTCTGTGAAAGAGAGTTGTAACCTGGTGTGAGTGTAGTGCGTTTTTTTATGTACGTTAATTTGTTCTAAGATGTAAAATTGTTTATGAATTATTTTTATTAGGGTTTCTGAAGATCAACGTGTCATTGACTTTTAATGGGTATTGCACGTTGCGAGGGGATTGTAACGAAAATGAATAGCATGAGTAAGAAAAAGAACCTTGCTGGTAAAACTGAAATAATCACTATATATATATATATATATGAAGGAAGTTTGCAAATATATTTTCCAGAATGCAATTGCAAAATACAACGAAAAAGGCAGCAAACTCTGGTACATATTGTTAAGTTAAAAATACGGATATGCGGCGCGAAATATGAAAATATGTTTGCACTCTTGAGTTTAATGTTTATTATTTCACAAATCTTAGATATAAATAAGAAAAACAAATGGTAAAATTGGCAATACAAACATAATTGAATTGTTTTTTTTTTATATAGTTCAGTCTGAATGTAAGGCCTGATTAAACATGCGCAAATACGTTAACCGTAGAATTCATCATCATGATTGGTGATAGATATACTATTCCAAATTTTATCTTGATCCTAACAAAGCTCTAGTTTGCATTGCTAATGTCTAATGCAAAAAAAATGAGAAATCAACCTCTCATGCAGTTTAATGTAATATGAGGATAAGTGTGTATACACACACACACATATATATACATACATACCATTATTTTTTACTTAATATTATATTTTTAATTGATACATTTTTTTTATAATTTCCATATTATTAGTTGGTAATATAAATAAATGAATGTTTCAGTTTTTATAATTTTATTTATTTTTTTCATTAATTATTTATATATTTTATAGAAACATATTTTATGATTTTTATTATATATATATATATACACACATATATG
Organism: Euprymna scolopes; assembly: GCF_053919585.1. Classification (NCBI taxonomy): domain Eukaryota; kingdom Metazoa; phylum Mollusca; class Cephalopoda; order Sepiida; family Sepiolidae; genus Euprymna; species Euprymna scolopes. Next base: position 44,911,441 of record NC_136490.1, on the reverse strand, counting down.
CACATATATATGCATACATAGATATACAAATATACATACATACACATACATATGTACATGTACGTATGTATATGTACATCTGCTATGTAATGAATATATGTAAAGAGAACAAGGAAGAAAAGAAGGCGCTGTTCAATTTTGGCTGTTATGTTTTTTCTATGCTCTGCAATTCCCCAGGGAACAATCAAATATTATTTGTCTCTGCCCTCTAGTTGCGGGCGAAGTTCCCCACTTTAGCGGCTTTCTCAAGTGATCCATTCCACTTAGCGTGACAGCGACAAGCAGATGCGGTGACAATCGCTGTTAAAGACTCAGATAAAATCAATTCATTAAAACCGCTTCGCTGCGTCCGATATTACTCGAGGGACCGTTGAAAAAATCAAGGGAAGGTAACTGCTATACGACTCTTTTCTCTTCATCTGAATCAGTTATACCTTAATAAGAAAACTAAGACTACATGCATTATATATATATATATATATATATATATATATATATATATATATATATATATATATATATAGGAAAATCAAAGAAGTCAATCACAAAACTAGTAAAGGAATATTCTCGATGCAGGAAAGGGCAGACAACAAGTGATTTTTCTATGCACATACATATAAATATATATAAATATATATATATATATATATATCTGTATATGTATATATGTGTATATATATATGTATATATACATGTGTATATATATGTATATATATATATATACACACACAAACACGCATACATACATATATACATATGAATAAATCTTAAATGTAAACTTACACATTTACAGAGAAATCTCACCTGTGCGT
>NC_136490.1:44903129-44908129 GCF_053919585.1 Euprymna scolopes | reverse complement strand
GTATACTCATATATATATACTTGTATATATATATATTAATATATATACTCATATATATATACTCATATATATATTAATATATATACTATTATATATATACTCATATATATATATATACTCATATATATACTCATATATATATATACACTCATATATATATATTCATCTATATATATATATTCATCTATATATATATTCATATATATATATTCATATATATATATATTCATATATGATGATTGCAACGTCTTGTCAGACGAGGTCCACTTCCACAGACATTTAAAATCCATGAGCCCAAATGTCTGAGGGAGTATCTATACAAATGTGATGTTACAGAGTCTTAGCTTTGTAGGACAGCTAAGTCTCTCTCTCGGTTCAAAATGTTGAGATCCAGCAACAAGCAAGAGAAAGATAGCCAGCAACAAATTAAACTGCAGACCAGCTTAATACGGGACTGGTCTTCCGTTTTATGGTCTTTTAAATCACTGATATTCTTCTCCTAGAAAGGTTGCCTTCACCACGGCTTACGGGAGTCCTCTCTACCCCAAATTCATATATATACACATATATATATACATATATATATTCATATATATATAAATATATATATATATATTGTCATATATATATATATATATATTAATACGTCTACGTATATAGGCATATTTGATTATATAAAAATATATGTGTGTTTGTATATTTGTGTATATATAGTTATAGTTGATGTTGCCTCAATGTATGTGAGAGTCTGTGATATTATGTTCTTTGTGCACAGAATAAGTTTCCCGTCATATGACTGCGATTTAATACAAGCCTTTGTTATCTATTATGTGCTATATATAAATAAATAAACAGAAAAAGTTGGCAGAGTGAATAATCTCATAGCTTGAAGCGATCCAATTTGAACTAACATTGTTTGATTGTATGTAGAAAATGCCCTCCGGTAGAAAAACAGATAAAGACATCGTCGAGTGGGCGTGATGTTCAACAGGAAGCGGAAGTTAGATTTTTTGATCACGGATTAATATATTGTTTGTAGAGATATGAATTAAAACCTAGAAATATAAAGCTTGATAGGCAGCACTTTAAATCCTTCCAAGCTTCGTCATTTATGAACATATTCTATTCCGCCACCATGGTAAAATTGATGACGGAAATGGAAATCATTGATGTATATTTCAACTTATTGTTATTGTTAATACTTATGTTTAATGCGGGCGCCATTAGCATGAGCTCAATCAAGTTAGAATGTCTATCGTCATCTCGTGATTATGTTGTTTTATACGCATGATGAAAAATGGGCGTTATAGGGTCCGGGTTTGACGTGATGTTTCATTACAACTTGTTTGCTCGCTAATTGCTTAAAGTCGCTTAATTCTTTTTTGTCTATGTGAACTTACGAGCACACACTTGTATCATTGGAATAAATCTGTATTTTGTAACCGGAAAATTTGAAATATATATTAGGATGGTGTTAAAATATCCCTTTTCTATGTATAGTAAAAAGTAAAAAAAACGACACTATTATATATATATATATATATATATATATATATATATATATAAAACACAAATATAAATATATATACACGCAAATATATATATAAACACAGACATAAAAATATATACACACATGTGTATATATACACACTGATGTATATCTATCTATATATACATACATATATATATATATCAATACACACATGTATATATATACAGAAATGTATATCTATATATATATATATACTTATAAATGTATATATATACACAAATATGTATATATATATATGTATATATACACACAAAAACAGATATACACATAAATGCATATCAATATATATATATATATATATATATATATAGAGAGAGAGAGAGAGAGAGAGAGATATAAACTAATATGTATAAACATGAATATGCATATATATATATATATAGATGCAAATAAATACATGATTATACTATTTATACACAAATACATAGATATACTCACACTTATACATATACGTATATAATAGGTATATATTAATACAAATAAATGCATATATATATATATATATATCAATAACCACTCATATATATGTAGATACACACATGTATATATATACATTTGTATATATATATATATATATATATATATATATATATATATATCAACAAACATTTATATATATACCGATATATGTAGATATGTATATATAAATAAATGTATATATATATATTAATACGCAAATATATATATATATATATATATATATATATATATACACACAAACAAATGTATATATATATATATATATGTCCATACAACAATTCAATATCTATCTCTCTTTCTATATATATATGTATATATATATATGTACAAAAATACATATATACACATATATGTACATATATAATTATATATATATTAACAAATATGTATAAACATGAATATGCATGTCTATATATAAGCAAAAACATGGAAATATATACATAAATATATTATTTATACAAAAGTATATAGCTTTATACATATTTATATACAATATGTATTTATTAATACAAATAAACACACACACACATATATATACCAATAATATATATTTACATATAATCAATCAATACAATATATCTATACGTAGACACAAATATATAAATATAAAATTCATATAAACAAAGATTTATATGTACATAACATATATATATATATATATACATATTAACTAAAATATAAACATTTATCTATACGTAAAACAACTATCTATATATTACATATACAAAGAAATATTTATCATCTTCAGACACACATATATATATACACAAATAAACACACACACACACATATATATATATATATATATGCAAGCCCATAAAAGTATGCACAAATATATATAGTATATTACAAAAATATATATACAGGCTCTATATATATACAGATCAACATATATAGTATATATACAACAATATATTCATATACGAAGAAAAAAATATTTCTATATACACACAAATATATATATATATAAATATATATACATACACACACACAAACAGAGGAAGTACAATATATATAAACAAATACATAGATATACAATATAATTAACCTATTTATGTATATATATATATATATACATAATATATATGTTACATAAATACATATTGACACACACACATTTACATATATATATACATATACACATATATGTACAATATATACACAAATATATATATACCAACAAATATATATTATATACACTAATAAATATATATATACAAACACACACACACACATATATATATATTATATATACACAACTATGTATATATATTTCCCCCACAAATTATACAACTATATAGACAACTATATATATATATATGCTTTTGTATATATAATATACACAAATATGTATGTATGTTTGTCTATATATTATACGCAGTTCAATATTTACCCACACAATTATGCATATATTATATATATATATATATATATATATATATATATATATGTATATATAAATATATATATACATACATATATATTGATAAATATATACAAACCCATAGATATATTCAGAAACATATCACTATATATATATATATATATATATATATATATTTAAGGGTATTTAACATATTATATACACACCAGAATATTTGATAAATATACGCAAGTATATGTGTATATATAACAAAACACATACACAAAATATTATATATATATATATATATATATATATATATATATACCCAGATATATTAAAATACATACACAAATATATACATAAATGACACACACACATATATATATATATATATATATATATATATATATATATATACACACATACATATGTGTATATATGATACCATTTATATATATATATATATGAACAATATATATATATATATTAATATATGAACAATCTATATATATAAACTATATAAATATATGAAAAATATATATATATATATATCTACATATATAAAAATGTGTGTGTAACGATAATGTATATATATATATATATATATTTATATATATATGAACAATATATATCTATATATGAACAATAATTATATATAATATGGACAATGTATATCTATATATGAACAATAATTATATATAATATGAACAATGTATATATATGAACAATATATATATATATATACATATATATATGTGAACAATATATATATATATATGTATATGTATATACATGATCAATATATATATATATATGTATACATATATATGAAGAATATATATATGAACAATATATATATATATGTATATATATATATATATATGAACAATATTTATATATATATATATATATATATATATATATTGAGTATATATATATGAACTATGTATATAAATATATGTATATTGTTTATATATATATATGAACTATGTATATAAATATATGTGTGGATCATATATATATATAAATATATATATGTATATATGAATATGTACCTTTTACATATATAAGTATATATATACACTTGTGCCCGATATTATTCATACCCACCCTGAAAATTGAGTTTATTAGGTGTAACTTTGTAAGAATTTATTGTTTACGTCCATATTGATTCATATTCTTAATAAACCTCTTCTGATCATTTTCGTCATTTTAGAATCTCGGGATACTTGTAATAAAAGAAATATACAGCTATTTATAAAATCTGCAATGTTCAAAAATAATCATACCCCCTTATTTTTTCAGTATTAATGGAGTTTCTGACTGTTTGTTTCTTGTTTGATTCTTATTTTGAATGCTTTTATACAACCTTTGATTAATTTCATTTCGTTTTATGCATTTTTCAGAAATTAAAATGATATCAACTGAAAACCAATGAAAGAATAAAAATTATTAGAACGGGGAAGAAAAAAAGAGCTCAGTAATGATCTTAGGACTAAAATTGTGAATTCACATAAGGATGGTTTTGGTTACAAGTCAATTTCCAAGAAATTCGAGGTCCCTACAGCAACAGTACAGAGCATAATCAAAAAATTCCAGAGC
>NC_136490.1:44888129-44898129 GCF_053919585.1 Euprymna scolopes | reverse complement strand
CTTTTTACCTTTGTGTGAAAGCGTATTTTTAATGGCAAGCGATTTATTACTATTTTTTTTTCCTGCACTCACAATATATTTTTTGGATATTTTCATAATATTCCTTTCATTTATTCTGATACGAGGCTTGGTACCCAGCGTTGCCCAGGTGTTTGCAGTTGTGTGTTGAGCAAAAAAAAAAAAAAAAAAAAAAAAAGTGGTAATAGGCAAGCAAACTAGAACCCGTACCACGAAGGAGGTAAAGAACGTAAAAATAACCGTGACGTCTTTGCCGTTGCGTCCATCCACATACGAAAGTGGTGAAGGTTGAAATTAAGGCAAGTCAATCGAAAAGAGGCGATGACTTAGAAAAGTATCGGCAGGAAAAGCAACCCCTCTTTGAAGAAAAGTGTCCAGGTTAGAGTGAAGGAATTAAGGTTTTAACTAATTTTTCGATATTTGTCGTCCGCAGGGTCCAGCTTTAAAAAAAGATATCAATCTTGTGAAAATCCATCGTCTTTGCCGAAAGTTCTAGGCAGATATACAATCATACATACAAACATACAGGTGAAAGTTTTATCAGAGAAGATGCCTTATTTTGTTTGTTTGAACCCCTTTATATCTAACTCACACATTGGATTACTTTAATTATGCATTTTGGACATTATGGAGTACATTTTCATTCAATTATTTTGTTTCGCTTTAACGATTATCTCCTTACACCTAGGATGGCATTCTCTTCATTGGTGATCTTTCTAAGTAGAGCATTATTAATTATTTGGGATTTTTTTTACACTTTACATATTGCAATCATGACAGAAGAACCGTTTTGATGTTTATGATTTAAAGTGAGAAATAGAATATTAATAAATTCGAGTGAAATTTGAGATGATACGTTTGAAATAAAATGGGAGACAGTATCTTAAAAAAAAATAGCGATATAGTGTATTAGAAGAAAGAACGAGATACACGTTATGCCTGAACTAACTATACGTATAAGATAACCTAGAGACTGATCACGTTCAAACTTAAGAGACATTCTTCTTTTTTGCAGAGAGAAGGTTTCTTCAAGCGAACGTTAATAGGAAATCCCTCCACCCAGCTTACGAAAAGTGAGGGCGAAATCGTTCAGCTGGCCAACCACATAATTTATGTATTTTTTTTTCATTTACCACTAAAATCGTGAACATGAAAACGCGTCTTCCTCTCCTGATTCCAATTATGGAATTTTCTACGCCGCATAAAATTTTATATATATATATCTCTTCAGCCAATACTCATTTCTCCGTCCATAATCATCATGTTTTTAACCGAGGGTACTGATGAATTATCTCATCTAAACTTTTTGTAAACAAAAAATGAAAAATAATACGGTCTTATTTTCGGATTTTTCCTTTTAATAGAGAACTCATTGGAACCCTTAAAAAAACATATATGTGTGTGTGTGTGTGTGTGTGTGCGTGTGCGTGTGTGTGTGATTTGCTTTAAGAAAATAATTCTATCATGCGATAAATAATGTCGGTTTCGAAGCTATAAATTCTTACTAAAAGAAAATACACAAAATATCAAAAAATTGGCTAAACATTAATTCCTTCATCCTCAGTTGGGCACTTCTATACAGGGAGTGGTCGCATTTTTCGCAGATATTTTCGAAAGTCATTCGTTATTTTCTATTGCCTAGCCGGTATTTACACATTCGTCACTTCCGGTTCAGCGATGGGCGCAACAGCAAAAACGTCCCGTTTGTTTTTTTTTTGGGGGGGTAACGTTTTTTCCTCCTTCGAGGAACGTGTTCGAGCTTGCCTTCTTACTACCACTTTTTTTTTTCAACTGGGAAACGCCGGGCACCCAAAACTAGTAAATAAATAAAATAATTGAGTTAGTAGCGAAGGCACATGGCAGTCCACTGTCTTAAAATACATTAAATATATTTGATTCATGCAAATTTCGCATTTATTATTACACAGCGTATTCTCTATTGAATATTATATTGCATAATATATAATACAGATTTCAAATAAGTAAAACATATGAACTTTGGTGCCATCAGCTATAAGCAAATACAAAGCATTTACCGGTCCATCCGTGTCCCCTACGTTTGAGTCATCGACAGACAGGTAATAAAGATTTACAATTGAATTACTGAAATAGGAATATATTTGCGCATGCGCAAAATAGAAATATGTCAGCATTATTCATCCATCCCAAAAAAGATCTTACACGTTTAAAACAAGGATTACTATTTCCTGTTAATTCAAGGGTTATGTAACCAGTAATTCTAGAGTTTTTCAGTAAAGTATTTCCTGACAGACAAAAACAAAAAAAAAACACAGGCACATATTGACTGTATTATTGTTCTATTGTAATATAAAAACACCCTGTTGGCAAGTTTTTTAATATTGGGCTTTATTTTATTTTAGGAATTAACTCTCATCAAAAACTATCAGAATTAAATAAAACATGTGGTATTGCTATTGTATATATATATATATATATATATATATATATATATATATACAACTATATATATATGTGCTTGTGTGTGTACATATATGCATATGTAAATATGTGTGAGTGTATTAATGTTGATATGCTGAAAATAAGAAAAGAACAAATATAATCAAGTAAAATAAATTTGATTACTTCATAAATATCGCGTAATTATCACAATATATAGTTTATATATATATATATATATATATATATATATATATATATATATATATATATATATATATATGTCTGTGTGCACATATATGTATGTACACATATATATATATATGCACATATATATATACATATATATATATATATATATATATATATATAAATTACTCATTGAGAAATGAGTTCTTAATCATAAGTAAGAAATCCGCACGAATTTAAATATATTTCAGCTTATTTTTCGACTTCAAGGTCAATCGCCTCCAGCTAGTGTACACACACATTATATATATATATATATATATATATATATATATATATATATATATGTGTGTGTGTGTGTGTGTGTGTGTGTATACATACATTATATATATATATATATATATATATAATTATATATATGTGTGTGTGTATACATACATTATATATATATATATATAATTATATATATATATGTGTGTGTGTGTATACATACATTATATATGTAATTATATATATATATATAATATTATATATATATATATATATATATATATATATATATACACACATGTATGTGTGTCTACATTCGCGTGTTATTTTCTTATGTATTCATTCCAGTGATTAATGACGAGATAGTTATGCGTAAATTCATTTATTTTTAGTTTTTAATTATTTTACCATTTATCTATTTTTATTCATTTATTGATTTCTCACCTGCTTTTATTTGTTTCATTTTTGTGTTTTTGAAGAAATCCATTCCCGAATATTTAGCGCATCTTCGAATGAATCAATTCTTTCAATCGTCAATCTCATTTGTTTTGCCAAATTAAGTAGAGTGATTTAGCGGAAATGAAAAGGTTGAATCAAATGCAAATCCACGCCCTTCATCACATGCTTCGGTCACGCAAGTCAGAAGGATTTTCAAGATACAGATGAAGCACCATTTGCCAGCTTTCTGTTGTAGCAAGGATAGAAATTACGTCAGTTTTATTCAGGGTTGAATATTCCTTCTCCAGCTCCTAGTATGTACTGTTGGCGGGTACATAAAGAGCCGGGAACATTTATGTCGGCATTCGCTAGAAGAGTGTCTTCAAGAGATTGAAAACAAATCAAACAATTTCGGATCATGCCTGAGTGAGGTTTTCTGTTTATACGGAGTTGATTCATGCCACACCTCAGTAAAAGACACGCCCGGATTGCAACCAGCATAGTAAGAACGGTTGAGCTTGAAAGTATTATAAAAAACCATTCACCACAGAAAACTTGTCTGACTACAACCAGTTCCCGATGAATCCAAATAATACAAATCCTTATGGCAAAATTTTAAAACGTAACCACTGTCAGTAATTGGCTTTTCTCTACCTGTGTACATAAAAGTAAAGGAAATATGAAGAAAATGTATCTCTTCCATTGCAATGCCCGCCTGTAGAACGCAATAAGGGGGGGGATATCAATGGAAACGAAATTTTGTTTAGCCGTTTTCTTAAATAATCAAATCTTCCACAATACACCATCATTATTAACAATCGTCGCCGTCAAAATGGCACTTACTCAACTTTTAGACTCAAATTGCTTATTGGCCTTGAGAACTGGTTAAACACTAGAAAAAAATAAAAACACTTAGTATATGTCTCCTATTCAAGGTATTGAGTGAAAGTCTGTTCTAACACCTTAAAATCAAGATGAGAGATAGTCCTTTCCATTGAGACAAAACAGATATCTTGTGTTGAAAGTGTGACGCTGAATGTTGAAGGTGCTAAAAGTATGTTTGTATATCTAGTTAAAATTCAAAAACTACTAAACAAAGTCTCACAAATGTTATATGTTCTTAATTGGCGTTGGTCTCAATGTATAATATATGATTTTTTTTTTAAATATATATTTACATTTAAATTCAATAGCTATCGTTATTATGCTACATTTTTCTTAAGACATCCGTAGAAGACAGCGGAATGGACGGCGCAGAAAGAAAAAAAAAAGAAAATGGGGAAGAAGAATGGAAAAACGGAGGCGAGGAAAAGAGAAAGATGGAGCGCCGGCTAGAAAGAGAGGAAGAGAGATTTAAGATTTAATAAAAGTATTACACTTCTTATTTAAACTTGTCTATTTTTTTAGTATCCGTGCAACGCTGGGTACCCATTATAGTTTAATATAAAGGCAAATAAAATGAAATAAACATCTTTCTAAACCAAGGGCAAAATAAGCCTTGGAACGCGCCTATGCTGTATTAGAGAAACGATTTTTTCATCTTTTTCTTTTTTTTTTTTTTTTCTTATACTTTTATGGAGTAAGATATTTCAATTGATCCGGAAAGCACATTATAGTTGATTTTTTTTTATTAATGTAAAAAGGCGGTTTCATGTAAATGCGGTAGATTGCATGATCAAATTCTGTCCGGATTTAAGCGTTCCACACCTGCTGGGGTGGCCTTCTCTGCTGCAGCGAACCCACAGTGGTTGACGTGCGAGTCATCAGTCTGTTCCGGATGTGGTATGATTTGACTCTCTTTCTTGTCGGGAACGTCTTCATTATCTACCGGAAATCAACCTGGAAGTCCATAAACGGAATAGGGCGTCCGATTGTCTGTCAGTCGCGTATTTTTTTTGTTTTGTTTTGTTGTTTCTTTGTTTGTTTTTATTTTAATTTTTGTTATTTTACTAGTGATTTTGGTTTTATCCAGTTAAAATATAGTAAATCTGAATTGGCTAAGAGAGAAAGAAAGGTTACAAGACAAAATGAAAAACGAAAGAGAGAGCAGTGGCTATGGTTGATAAGTAGAAGCAGAGTTTTACAGGATAAACAGTTATACCAATGCCAGAAAAGAAGATGAATAGTGTAATAGAAACGAAATACTATGAAGGCATATAAGAGAGAGAGAGAGAGAGAGAGAGAGAGAGAGAGAGAGAGAGAGGGTGAGAGGGGAGTGAATGTAGATAGATATCTATAAAATATATGGCCTGGCCAGGAAATGGAAATAAAGGGAATAAAAATGAATAGCGTGGTATAGATAAATAATGCAAGGATGGCTAGCTTGTATCAGAGAGAGAGAGAGAGAGAGAGAGAGAGAGAGAGAGAGAGAGAAATAGAGAGAGAGAAATAAGGAGAGAGACGACACGAGTCGATGTGTCAGATAGATCTTTGGTAAAAATAGGAAGTCAATCTAAGCAGGAATTAGACAGAAACAGGGGCAAACGAGCGTGAAATGTTATGTCTATGATAAATAATAAAGTGTGTGTACGAGAGAGAGAGAGAGAGAGAGAGAGAGAGAGAGAGAGAGAGGGTGGAAGTTAAAGGAATAAGAGAAAGGGGCGTGTGTGCGATGGAGAATAAGATTGTTGAATATATGTGAAATATATGAAATTGTTGAACAGAGGAAGACTAACAGACACGAATGACAGAGCGTAGAAAGATTGGAGGAATGGTGGGGTGACTTTAAATGTCACTGAGTTTGGCGAAAGAGGAGGTCGTACCACCAGAAATGCAACCAGGAAAGTCGGAATTAATTATTAAGCGGGGTGGGGGTGGGGGTCATACAAAAATTAAAAAGGAAAAGATAGAAAGAATCAAATTTATTTTGCAAGGACATAAAAAAAAACAGGAGACGGGAGGGAAAGAGAGGCCGAGGGGGTGAGAGAGAAAGGGTGGGCAGAGAGTCATTGAAATAGAGAAAAAGAAATTGTGAAAGAGAAGGAAATAGAAATACAGATGTTTAACGAGACGGAGAGAGGGAGGGAGAGAGGAAGGAAAGCATAGAAATGAGGGCAGAGAAAGGTTACGTGCGAGAGAGGGACACGGGGTTAGGATGAGATCTAAAAACAAAACGAACAACTGGAGGTGTTTGTTTTTAGAAAAAAGATTCAAAGACTCGGCGGTAAAGAAAGAGAGAAAAAACAGAAATCAAGAGAAGGCGTGACACGCACACACACACACACACACACACACACACACATATATATATATATATAGAGAGAGAGAGACAGAGACGGATAGCTATACGTGTGTGTGTGTGTGTGTGTGTGTGTGTGTGTGTGTGTGTGTGTGTGTGTGTGTGTGTGTGTGTGTGTGTGTGTGTTATGTCTTTCTTTGGCGGTAGATGGTGGCCTGGAGTTACGGCCTAACAACTGGAATCAAAATGACTTTATAGCAAGGTTCAGACCAATAGAAATCGTCACTGCTTCATTGATAATTGCGAAAACATGAAATTTACTAGCGTCTGGAGTTATAAGAATAAGAGGAAATCTCGAAATAAAGACGAAACGTTGATGAACACATAATACAGTTTGTTCCTTTTTATTTCTCTGTTTTGCCGGAATACTATTTCCATTATTTCCAGCATATATATATACGTGTGTGTGTGTGTGTTTGTGTGTGTGTGTGGGGGGGGGTATGTGTGTGTGTGTAGCTACAAACACTGTCATTATTTCTTTTGGTACTTTCAGAATCTATACAAAACTTCTATGTGCAAAATTTCTCTCCTAGAACTATAACTTGCTTGCCATAAGTTTATTTTATAGTATTAATATTTGTACGTAAATATTAAGAATTGAAAGATGGGAAGAGGAACAAAAACAGAACGTACTTTTTTTTCTGTCTCTTCCGATTACACTTCATGTGATACCCTAAACCCATCTAACATCGTATTCATTTTTTCTTCCTCATAAAAATAGTTGAATAATATTTAAAATCGCTTTTCCTTGGCCTCTAATAAGCAAGAGAAAAAACAGAGAAACCGCGCATGCGCGCGCGAGAAAGAGCGACATGAATAAAAGAGATGTCCAATCGAATTCGTTCCATTGCATCGATTTTGCGGTTGCTGCTGCTTCTACACAAATTATTGCAAGCGTTTACCCTGGTCGCAGGGACTTAAAATGTATTCAGTCAGTTACTGCTATTGTATCTACTAAGTCTGCTGGACAATAAGGCTATCTCTTCATTTCAATTGTTTACAAAGATATTAAACTGGATCAATTCGTTATAGAAAACAAAACGGTTTCTTTTTGATTTCTCCTTTATGTTTAGTGGATGTCTTGCCAAGTTTTCCGGTGCATACATAGGGAAAGTCCTTTCTGATTTATACTTACATAATTCAAATTTAATCTAAAAAAAAAAAAACAAAAAAAAAAAAGAAAATAAAAAAAAAAACACTAGCAATACACCGGCATGGCGTAGCAAAATTTCCACTAAACGGAAACGAGTTGTAAAAGCATTTTGGATATGACAGACCAGTTACTTGAACATCTAAAATATCTTTGAAATCCGAAACATACGTAAATTGTAGCATAGCGCGGATGCGCGGATGCAAATACGTAAGTGAAGTCAGCAGTGAGGAAAAAGTGCTACATAAAAAGAGAAAGACAAGTATCTCGTGATAAGAGATAACGTTCGAGATCTCGTGAGAGACGTGGAGAAAGATCTAGATCACGTGGATGACATCACAATAGCCAGGATTAGAAAAATAATATCGTTGTAAAGAACCAAAAGGCGAGTCAGAGTTATTTCCTATTCTTTGTCTTGGCCTTCTTTGCGATTGAGACTGCAAACAACGTGTGTTCGTCCGCGAAGCACATTACAAAATCTTTATACGCACTTGTCAATAATATGCTTTTTCTAGCCGTAAATAATCGTTAGTATACGTGTAGCGAAGATAAACTACTCTGCACACAGGGCGATAATGCCTGGGCGAACAGGCTTATTATAATAGAATATATACCCGTTTTAACTGATTACTGAGCAATTCGATCAGCTTAATCTAATTGAGCATTGACAGATAGAAAAATAGTTTGAAACTATTTTCACCTGTGGAATTACAGTGAATGAAGAAACACATTTAAATATGAACTTCCATGAGAAATAGTTATGTTATTTATGTCCGGAATTGAAGAATTTCTTGTCATTTTTATTATTAAGAGGTTAATGTAGTTTTCTTGAAACATTACCTAGCGTGTATATAAGAGTAATTTATATAAAACAATAAATGCGGGGGCGTTATGGATCGACACATGTTGGAGCAAATTAAGCATATAACGGTGAATGAAGCTATGCATATTCATCTTTTATTAATAACATATGTGTCTATTTTTAAAAATTCTTTTTGCGTCAGTATGATTTTATGAAAGTGTTGTATCGTATGATACTTCGACAAAATAACCCTTTATACAGGGTGACCCCAAAAAACGGACCCAAACTCTAATTAGGCCCACTGCCTTAGTGTTTTGTCCGAATGAAATTAAACTTTGGTCATAACTAGGTTATAATATTCAAAACATCACATCCAAACACTATGGTGTTTGGCCATTTTTTCTCCGTTCTACAGCATATGTTCTAGATGGCCTCCATTTAGCTTTTAGTTGTTTTTTGGTCACCCTGTATATATATATATAATTTTAGTCATTCAGAGAATGTAAAAATTTATGACGTGAAATGTTTGAATTTCAAATCAAAAAAATGTTTATTATTCTATGTAAGATAGAGATTACATTTGAATATTTTAACTACTGATTCTATAGGATTTCGATGTCTACCAGCTCTTCAGAAGAGAAAATATTAGCAAATAGTTATAACGGTTTACACCTTCTTTGCTAAAGTCAGTGAGACATGGAAAATCACAATTAAAAGTTGTTTAAGTATTTAAATGCCATAGAGTAAGGAAGTTAATGAAAAGTATATAAAATTCGCATCCAAATTGCCTGGTAATTGCATTTATTTGTTCTATCTTATATATCGAGCAATTCTTAATTAGGTAGGATAGTACTTATAGAATATTACTGTAAGTAATATCTTGTAAAAACTTATAATCACATGTTTCCATACCAGTTGCTTGTTACATAATTGCATTCTGAAGTGTGTATATATATGTGAGTGTGTGTGTGTGTTTATATATATGTATATATATATATATATATATGTTTTACAATTAATACAAAAATGATTAAATTTCATGAATAATATTTAAAACACTTATGTGTGTATCTGTTAAAGCTTTTTTCGCACGTAAAGCATTGTTATCGCGTTTTGGAACTGTATGTCACGACTGGAACAAGTTCCAAATAATCTCGACCAATCCCGAAGGGCGGCTAATGTGACAGTGATCGCCTCACAAATCCGACAGGGAGCGGGAGAGCTAGAAGACAGGCATCTGGAAAGGGGGATGCGAGGGTTGAATCTGCGGGTTGATGAAAGAATGTAGAAGAAGAGCAAGATAATTAAACACATTAAAACGTGGCCCAAGGGGTATTATCAATAATTAGGGGACGGTGGCACCGGACTTGTGTTGAAACAAAAGATAGGAATGGATAAAACAAATATGATGAAAGAAGAGTAATAAGGATTTAAAATATAAAAAAAAGAAGTACAAGAATATGGAAAAGAAAAAAGA
>NC_136490.1:44870629-44880629 GCF_053919585.1 Euprymna scolopes | reverse complement strand
TTCTCGACTGTCTCTATTGCCTCGCATTTCGGCAACATGAAGGGGGCGTAACCGTATGTGAATCAACTTGAAAATTCGCAAAAAAGGGTAAAAAAAAATCCATAATTTCCGCTTCTATTGATTCCTTCCTCATCTTGGCTCGCTCGCTTAGAAAAACCGCCTCGACCACCGACCGACTCCATAGATCAACTATGAAGCGAATAACTCTCTGATGTTCGGGGAGGACGGGAGGTGGAAAACATGGCGGAGGCGGAGGCGAAGGCGGTTGTACGTAGGACGGTAGTCTTGTCGGTGGAGATAGGCAAATGTGTGGGAAATAAAAAGAAAAGAGTGTATGTTGTCTAGAGAAGGAGAAATAGAGAAAAGGGAAAGAGAGAAATAGAGAGCGAGAGAAACAGATAGATAGAGTTTGAAAAAGAGATGGACAGCGAGAAAAGAAGAATAAAAAGAGAAGAGAAACAGAAAGAGAAAAAATAGAGGAAAAGAGAGAGATAGAGGAAAAGAGTGAGATAGTTATAAAAGAGAGGGATAGTGGAAAAGAGAGAGGTACAGAAGGAGAGGTATAAAGAAAGAGAGAGACAAAGAAAGAGAGAGATAAAGAAAGAGAGATAGAGAGAGAGGGAGGTAGAGATATATACAAGAAGATACAGAGAGAGAGAAAGAGAGAGAGAAAGAGAGAGAATGAAAGAGCGAGCGAAACAGATATAAAAAGAAATAAAGAGAGAGACATAGAGAAATACACATAGATAGATAGATAGATAGATAGATAGAAATATAGATGGATAGATAGATAGATCGATAAAGAGGGAGACTGAGCAATTAAGAGAGGGGGAGATTATAAAACAGAAAGAATTAGAGAAGGGCAGAGATATAGACACAGAGAGAGGCAAATAGAAAAAGATTTAGAGAGACAGAAATACAAAGAGAGAGAGAGAGACATAGAGATTGAGGGAGAAAGAGACGCAGGGGGAAACATATTTAGAGAGACATAAATATATATATAGAGAGAGACATAGAGAGGGGCAGATAAAGCCAGAGACAAACAGATATAGAGAGCCAGAAAGATAGAGAGAAATAAAGACACAGGGAGAGATAGGGAGAGATTAAGAGACAAAGAGAGAGAGAGAGAGAGAGTGAGTGAGAGAGAGGTAAGCAGACAGACAGATTTAGAGAAATAAGAATATGTAGAGAAACTTAGATGGTGCTTCCAAAAGAGTTTCTTGGTGAATGGGAGTTCTATAGAAAGAATTTTAAACAGAGATAAAATGAGAAAGAGAGAGAGAGAGAGAGAGAGAGAGAGAAAGAGAGAGAAAAAGAGAGAAATAGAGAAAGAGAGAGAGAGAGACAGAGAGGAGGAGGAGTTCGTGGGGAATGGAAATAAGAATAAAACCAACTTTACCAAAACTTGATCAATCTAATAAACAGAAAAATAGATTGAAACTTACACAGTGCGTTCAAAAAGAGAACAAACAGTAATAAAAGTAATTAAAAAGAAGAAAATAAAGATCCACCCTAAGCTCCTAGCACTTTGCTAATATCGACATAAAGGAGCTAGCAATTGTTTCTAGTCAGTGAAATGGGAGGTGCTCAGGATTATCTGGGTCCAAAAAAAAATAAAAATAAAATAAGCTGAAATAAACTGAAATAAAGCAAAACTGTAAGGAAAGCTGAACAATCCTCTTTGCGCTAAAACCTATCCGTGATCTATTCCTAACACAAACATGGTGGAACTCTTTAGTCAGAAAACGGTTTTGTCGAGTGCAATTATCTGCGTGCCGTCTGTGTGTGCTTACAATACGTAAATAAAGACAAACCTTTGCATTTTCTAGGTTTTGTTTGTTTTAACCAATTTTCTCAAATGTTATTGGAATCAATAAAGCATATTTTGACTCATATTCTTAAACGATTACAAGGATACAGAAATACACAAAACATTAAAGAAAAATAGAAATTATGATTCATTGTCTTTAATATTAAAGGAAAATATTTGTTCTCTTGTTTTCTTTTCTTTTCACTATTTATCGTTAATGTCGATTTAGTTAGCCATTCTTTTTGTGAATCTTTTATCTAATAAACGATGAAATGTTCTAGTTCTGAATTTTTTAGATGAAGGCTGGTAGTCCGTATCACTTGCATAGGTCGGACTATTGTTCTCATCTTAAGTGTTATTTATGCAACGTACCGGTTAGTTTGGCCATAAAATTGTTCTTTTTTTTTTCAATAACCAATATGGTAATTGTCTGTATTTTTTAGATGAGGTGTTTACATTTATTGAGATTGTCGGACTGACTTCCTCATCTTCGTTGTTATAGTCACAAGGTTTCGGCCGTTTTGCCTTCCGGCCTTCATCAGGTGTTTTGTATCGAACTGGGGAACCTTTTGTTAGGAGTCTCGAACCCAACCCTTTATTATTATTACGGGGGTACCGTTTTCGGACTCCGGCTAGGCTCTGGAACATAGTTGCTGATTCTCTGTTTTGAATGTTACTTTTCACTGCCTTCATTCAGGATTGAACTCAGCACATTTGGGTAACTGTAATCTTTGATACAACCTCTAGGACCACTCGGCCATATGTCACTAACATTCAAAACATACAATACATACATATATATATATATATATATACATATATATATATATATATATATATATATATATATATGTGTGTGTGTGTGTGTGTGTGTGTGTGTGTGTGTGGTACTTTCCAATTTAAACATTGAAACATATGAATCAAAACCTGATTCGTAGAAGTATAACACGTTTTTAATTCCAACCTAGTAAATATAGATTTTAGGAAAATTGCCCATTAAGTATTACTGCGCGCTTTGTCCCGCTAGAAGACTACTTACACGTGAGAGTACCCTGCCCATCTACAAGGCCACCATTCGCTATGCACGGAGTATTGTTGCCACAGATAGGCTGGTGCATCCACCACTAGTCTTTCTTTATATGATATGGCCTAAAAAAGAGGTGTCAATCAATTAGGTCTCACTTCGTCAAGTTCCAACCCCCTGTCCCATAGCCGCAATGTTGCATAGCTATGTCTATTTTACAAGTACTTTAATTGAATGTTCTCCTAGCAACTCGTTGAACTTGTGCCCCATCGACGTATATATCACCAACAAACCTGCTCACCAGTAAAATCACAAACCTTCACTGTTGAGGTCCCAAAATGCCAGGAAGCTTTCTATTCTAATCGCGTCTTCCCTCAAACAGCTAGATTTTGGAATTCCCTTCCTACCACTTGCTTCTCTGACTGTAATAATATACAGAATTTTAAAAATAATGTAAACCAACATCTTGTTAATTTTTCCTTGGCATTGTCCCAAATAGTAGTCCCTTGCGTCCAAGTGGCGATCCGACTTCTCAGAGGTAAACGAGAGTAAAGAAGAATATTACTGGTAATATTCCGTGAAAGATAAACGGTTGCTTTCGTCATTGAAATTACATTTTTGGAAAATTCACGTACTATCATATGTAAGTATTTTAGATGGTAATGTTTGGTTTATTATAAAAGTTTTATTAAAGCAATCAAGGGGAGCCACCCGATAATCGTAAATTTACCAATTATATTATTGTCAAAAACAACGATATTCCTTGCGTTATTATATCATTTTGTTATCTTTATTTTCTTGTGCTATTTTGGTCAATTAATTGTTTAGCAAAAACTGTAGTATGGAATTTACCTTGGGATAAGTTGTCATATGTTGTATATATATATATATATATATATATATATATATATATATATATATATATATATATATTATAAAAGCAGTATAAATTCATGTACTGCATCGAATTTGCAAGAATTGGCTCCCTTTAATTTAAGCATGCATATTAGCAGTCATAAATTAATAAACTATTTCCTTTTATAATTGTACATATGTTAAGACACATATACACAGTTAGAAAATGTGGGACCTAAACCAAGGTACAGTTAATATTATGCTCCTTGTTGGATGGGGGATAAATTGTATTATACTTAGGCAGTTTACATTTTATCCCAGTTAACAACAACCCTTTCCGCAGAGCGTAATTGGTATTATAAAAAAAAAAAAACGAAACATTTCTCTCACGAGAGGCAGCTAAACGAACCACCGTTAAACATTTCTTCTCCATGTGATATTACTTGCCGGCTGTGTTGTTTTGAGAATTAATATTTTTAATCTGTTTATAGCACATGGAGCGCATATCTAGTTGTATTTTGCTTTATTTCCCTGTCGGGAAGCCATAACTAAACCATTGAGTGAGGAATTTGGAATTTCCAGAGAAAGAAAAATCGATATAACCTCTATTTATAAAAAAGAAAATAGATAAAAAAAAAATAAACAAATAAAAAGAACTTCACGCGGGATTTTGTTGGTCAGTGTGCCGAGGCAAGCATCCGTGTGTGTATTGAAGGTATTGACTTTTCAACAAAATAAAACGACAAATGAAAGAAATGGAAGAACAAAAATCGAAAGCGAAAACTGATTGAGAAGAATGTCTAGAAATAGCTTTAAAATGATGTCCAAATTATTAGTGGATTTTTAAGTAATAAACCTTATGCTTAGCAACTGTCTTTTACTCCTGAATTTAAAGCTTCAATATGACGTCCATATTAAGTAAAATCAGCAGAGCATGTTGCAGTAAAGCACTAAGTGCTTGACTCATTATGTATCAAGGTCAATTATTACTACACACACACATACACATACACACACACACACATATATATATGTATATATACACACATATATATATGTATATAATTTTATGTATGTATATACAAGTGTGTTTTAAGTAATTACTTCAGCAGTGTTCAATAGATAATTAAAACAAGAAAGTTTTGAATATATATACGTATAGAGAGAGAGAGACACACACACACATACATACTTACATACATATATACAGACAGACAGACAGACACAGAGAGTGGGGGCAGGTAGATAAATATATATACAACATTAGTTATTCCTAAAACTCAAAATATGGAATTAATTCACACTCAAGGAAACGCATGCAGGACAATTATCAGGAATATTCAGCCATTTAAAACGCAAAAATTAATAAAATCTTATGAGCGTGAATTAATTCAATCTCTTGGTTTTTGGAATAATGAGAAATGGTATAAATGTTCTAATTGTGGAAATTCAATTTAATTGCGCTTCACATTTGTTACAATTAAAAAATAGAATTTAGAAAATGTATATATATATATATATATATATATATATATATATATATATATATATATAATATATAATATACATATGGCAATTCCAACAACCTGTAAATCGACAATTACAAGATAAACACCTTAACTACAAAATGAAAATTCAATGAAAATGTGCAGGAGCATGTGTCGAAATCTACAACACATACTCATATATATATATATATATATGTATGTATATATATATATGTGTATGTGTGTGTGTGTGTGTGTGAAACTATATTTAAATATTATATGCTACTTGCAAAATCTGTATGACGAAACCCATCTCGGCGTGTGTTATTTTTATTAAAATAATTAACGTCAATGGTATATAGGAAATATGTCTTATTTCCTTTATAAGAAAAGCAAGAGAGGGGGGGGGGAGAATGACAGAGAGAAAGACTGTGAAATAGAAAGAGGCAGAAACTAAGACCGAAACAGAAGCAAAGAGACAGCCAGAGAAATAGACAGAAAGAAACGGGGAAAGATACATAGACAAAATGTCAGAGAGAGAAAAACAGAGACCAAGAAAAAGACTGTGAGACGGGACACAGAGACGGAGTGAGAGAAACAAAGAGAGACAAGATTACTGGACTAAGTAGGCATCGTGGCAATTGTGGTAGATGAGGCGGGTTGATAGTGACTTTCTCTTTTTAGCTTGCTTGAATGATAGTTAGTTAGAAACAGTAGTACACGTATTCGATGAGAATTGCGAAGGCAGCAGCAAGAAAGACAAAGACTTGGTGTCGGAGAAAGGACAAACCAGAGCTACATGTAATGAGCTGTTTAGTCACTAACTCCAATTAAAGCAACCAGTGGAAAAGGTAGACTAAGTACAGTTTAAGGCAACTGGTCAGTGTAGTACGTTTCGATCCGATCGGTCCTAGCTGCTAAAATCCAACTCGTTGAACCTGGTCTGATTATATGCTAAAGAAAATAAATGATAATAATGCGCATAAAACACTAGCAAAAAACTAAAGAAAAAAAGGAAACAAAAGAGAGGAACAGACACGTGTTTACTTAAAATATGTGATTTAAATCTGATACGCAGGAAATATGTTTGACTTCGGCTATAGTCTTGCGCTCATAACCTCTGAGGTTATTACAGAGACTTCTCTAAAAAAGAAATTATTCTAAATTTTCTCATGGCCAAAATGAAAAGGGCGAAAGAATACTGATTTTCTTCTGGCTATTGGGCATATAACCAAAGGAAACTAAACGGGACAGATTAACGAACATGCTATAAATTAAGCATGACATATTGACGAAAAAATATATTGCTAAACTACGTGTGACAGACAAATGGAATGTATTAATAATTGTGATCAAATTTAAGCCGTAAGTGCGAGGGACCAGCGAAAACGAAATTACTAAGCCTGACAAAAAGAAAAAAATATTGTTAGTTTAATCCTAGCAAATTGGTTAAAATTCTTTCTAATTTAAGTCTGACGGACTGGCAATAATACTCTGTCTAAAGACTGAGAGACCAGCAAAACCTATTCTAACTTAAAAATGCCAACTAAACGAAATAAACGAAAATTATATTTCTAATTTATGCTTGACATACCAAAGAACATAGTATCCCTGTATTAGTCATGGAATTAATAGAAAAATAAAACAGCTAACTTAAGACTGAAGAGACCGACTCAATTATTGTTTCATTACAAAGCCTGAAAACTAGACGAGAAAACATATCTAACTTAAGCCTGACAGACCAAACCAAATAATATGTCATATTAGGCAACATAGTAATAAAAATATTATATCTAATTTAAACACAACAATAAAATTAATATTTCAAAATAAAACCTGACAGTCAGGCGAAAAATATCAAACTCAAGCCTGAAATACCAAGTAAAATGATATTTCCAACTAAAGCGTGACAGTGTGACGAAAATTCTATTTTTAATTTAGGCGTGACAGATGGAAGTATACATTATTTCTGACCTAAGCGTTACAATGTGCCTATTGACCAATTTCTACTGTACACTCTTTAACCCTTATCCTTGAGTGGCCTCTGGGCCTTGATAATGTGGTGATACCCTTGTAAAAAAAAAAAAAAATTTAGGCGTGACAGATGGAGGTATACATTATTTCTGACCTAAGCGTTACAATGTGCCTGACTAACAGGGCGTTCTATGCAGACGGTAACATCTAAAAGAATTGAAAAAGAACAAAAGGAAGAAAGAGAAAAGACAGAAAACAAAAACAAAAAAGAAAAAGCAAAAGTAGGTAGGATCGAAAATGTAAATACAAATCTAAATAGTCTTGAAATGGATATAATGGAGGGAGCTCTACAGAGTGCTGAAAGGTTAACACGACGGTTTCAGCGAATAAAATTCGGGCGGTGCTGAATTTATCAGGTATCCTTTCTGGTTGGTTTGCGGCATGAGAAATCAGGTAATTTTGTCACAATAAAAAAAAGTAAAACTTAATCAAATTACTTGCATAATTGTGTTTATCCATATGTACACAAAACAGAACTACTTTCATTTCAATATGGCCGACAACTTCCGGCATAAGTTTTTTTCCAGGTCTTACAAAAAGACTAGGAGTTCTTACACAACGACCACACGAGATACCGCTGAATAAGTTTCAAGTACAGCGAGAAAATCTTTTTAGTTCATAAGAGAAAATAATGTTTCTTAATGAAACTGTATAAAAAAGACACTGATCACATATGTACACAAAACAGAACTACTTTCATTTCAATATGGCCGACAACTTCCGGCATAAGCTTTTTTTCCAGGTCTTACAAAAAGACTAGGAGTTCTTACACAACGACCACACGAGATACCGCTGAATAAGTTTCAAGTACAGCGAGAAAATCTTTTTAGTTCATAAGAGAAAATAATGTTTCTTAATGAAACTGTATAAAAAAGACACTGATCACACTAGTGGCGTAAACACATAAAAAATTACTGCATCCCTTAGAAAACTCGTCAGTGAAAAGGGAACAGATTGCAGCCACTATTTTCTCGGTTGATATTAGCACTTCCAAATGCTTATGTTGAATTTTAATTTTGCTAATAACGTCTGGTATAGAAAGTCGGTTTGGCTTTTTTAATTACATATAATTCATACAAGATATGCTCCACATAATCTGGTGTTATGCTTACAGTAGTCCCCAAAACATTATTCTCTGTTAATTACACTAAGTATTAACACTGTCGATTAACATTTATATCAAGATAAACGCATGACTAACTTTATAAAATATGCGTAGATATTTACAAAGAATATATGTAAAGAAAACAAAACAAAAATTCAAAAAGTATATGTAGCCAGTATCAAGTGCAATGAAGATAAACAGGGCCGATAGCCGTTAGTCTCTTGCTCTCGTGTAATGAATTAATGCGTGAATGTAGGCTTGACATGAAATTCTAAAAGATAAACTAAAATGACCGAAAAATAGGCAGAAATGCCTTAAATAAATAAAAAGTAAATGACTTAGAATCAAATTTAGGATTAATTGAATGACCTTAAGAATTAGTTGAATGCTTAAAAAATACTTGGAATCCTTCAAAAACAACTTGAATGATCTGGAGAATGACTTGAATGGCTTTGAGACTGACTGGTTGTAAAGTGGGTGATCATTTTACAGTAAATAATTACAGAAAAGTGATCCTCCACTTTATAACACAATAATTACAGCAAGTAGTAAGAACTGATCTAAAATTTGATCTTGGCCAAAAGGCCAAGAAAAGCTCTATTTATTTGCTCCCCACCGAGCAAATTAGGCACAAGGGCGATTTTTAATGTGTGGAGTGAAGGGGAAATGGGGACTCACTCCCGGGGAGTAGGGGAGCTGGATAGTGACAATTGGTATGAAGGTGTTCCCCTACATTGACCAAGGTCTTATATATGGGGTGTCCCCCACATATGGTCTTTGCTTGCAGTATCTATCGGAACATATACTACACTTTGATCTTAAAAAGTTAAGAATAGAATCTATTAACAACATACCTTTGATCTTAACTAAAAAGGTCAAGCCCAAACGTGTTACGGACAGACCGATCGACAGACCGCCCGACCGGCCGACCGACGGACTTGCACGCGACTAAAAATATTGCACTTAAATTAGATCTATTGGTTGGATCATTTAAAATAGTAAGATGCTCTAGTTTTAGCGAAAAGATTACAATTTTCTCATCTCAACTTGCTACATGAATATGCCGTCCAATGTTTCCAAGTGTTAGGATAAAGAATGGTACTTCCAGTAGGATGGACCACATCGCCATTATCATCATGACGTAACAGCCTATCTTTATGGTCATCTGCCAAACAAATGGACAGAACGAAGTGTAAGTATCGACTACTATCCACAATCAGCGAATTTAAGACCCATGAAGTTTGAGGGGTCAGGAGACATTTTAAAAACAAGGTTCACACAAAAAAAGGCTACCCTGACTGAGTTGAAAGGAGCCATCGAAAGAGGATGTGCCAGCATCCCAACTGAACCGATAAAAAAGTTTTGGATTCGATCAGTGAGTTTTGTCAGATGTTCCTGCTTTACAATGGCCAATAAATTTAACACTTTCGACAATAAACTGGTTACTGCATTTGTTCAGAGTATTTTTATGTATGAAACTTTTCTTTATCATAATAAATGTTGATTTTATAGGTATTTAAAGTGTATACATGTTATTGGGACAACCTGTATATATATATATATATATATTATATATATTATATATATATATATATATATATATAATGAATAAATGATAAAGTCTACATTCCAAATTTCATTTACAATTTATTCTTTTAATTAAGTTGACATTGACAATTCTTGTT
>NC_136490.1:44850629-44855629 GCF_053919585.1 Euprymna scolopes | reverse complement strand
CCTGTAGCATTGTAAATATAGATTTATCTTGCAATTAGCTGAATAAAAAATGGCATGACTATACTGAAGCTGATTTTACATGCATCGGCAGGAAGATTAAACACAAGATCTGAAGATTTTGCATTTATTAGAAGTGCCATAGACGAAGACCACTATGGCTGGGCAAAAAGATACCTAAGCTTTTTGGCCGCACCCCCAGCTAATGGTACTTCAGGCGATTGGAAATAATAAGTAATCCATTCTCAAAAGAGCAAAAATGCACATTCCCTGAGGGGACCTCCCTCTCGAACTGTGCGGGACAATAAGTCACACACACACAGAAACTCGCTAAACCAACAGAGATGCCAGTATTGTCGTTCTGATATTGGCATAAAATAGTCAACCCGTAGTGGCGAAGTTTATAATGCAGTGGATTAATGATTTTGGCATGTCAAGTTCGAATTTTTGCGATTAACTTTGACTATGTATCTTTATCAATTCGTCACATTTTATTAAGGCCTACTTAGAAGGACTTTAAAACAATGACGTAATTTTTCACGATTGGGTTATTTAAGATGACTTGGTAATCGCGGCAAGTATCAGGTGAACCCTCACGTATTTATTTATCTCCTTCCCACACGAAGGCCAGTAGGTTGAATCGAAGAGCGAACGCCCCAGAGTCAGAGGCACACTGGTCTGCAGAATATGCCCGGGGAGCCCCGCTAACATTTATTAGTAGGAGCGCCTCAGGTGATTAATAATAATCTAATCCCATTCAAAAAGATAGAAAGGCAGAATCGTGGAGGGTACGACACCTAGATCAGCAAAATACCACAATGAACAGGCGAAAATGTAATTTCACAAATGGATTAGACTGTTGGAAAAAATTCCCTGGCTCTGAAAAACCTATGTGGAAATAAAATCAAAGATGTTAAAAATGATGTGCCCTGCCGATTCATACGAAGTGTTTTATTACTAGGGCTATGACAACAAAATATTCTTAGCAGTGTTTTGACTCTCGAGTGTATATCCGACACGGTTAATCAATCAAAAACCGCATCACTTAATCTAAAAACATAAGATATTAAGTGATATATAATCGAGAGTCAAAATAATGAAAAGAATATTCCCTTTTTTTATTGCATGGCCTATTTTAATTAACTGTCATTCATATTTTCTAAAAGGAATAGAATGTCCTGTATGATATATGTAGATATGTTTTGTATTGTTTTATTTTTTTTCTCATTTATTGTTACGTACGGTTTCCAATGTGGATGTCGGCAATCTTCACACGGTTCTATTTGGAAAAGTCTTATACTAGAGCTAATGACGTAAAACAATGCAAAACATATCCGACAAATTAAATGAGGTATAGGTTGCTAAAACAGTAGCATTCAATTTAGCTTAACTTTGATAATTTGGAAAAAAATGACAAGTGCGGACTTTCTTTTTGAAACCATTGTATTTTGCATAGATGAGGAACTTTTTGAATCCATTACCTACCGAGGAGGGCAGTTATAGACACACTGTTCCTTTCTTCATGTTGAGAATTCAAGATTCCTCACAAACAAAATATATGTAAAATATGCCTTGGTTTGGATATTCCGTTTAAATAATCTATTTTATTTGATTTAATTTATATAATTTGCAAGTTTTTTAATAATACATATACTTATGAGTTTTCTATATCTTCCGCAATTTGCCGCCTGTTATTTGAGCAACTCGCGTTCTTATTTTATACAGCGTCTATCATCCTCACTTCTGCTACTTTCCCCCTCTATACTTCTCTCCCCACTATGCTTGTGTTTTGGGGGCCAAATGTAATGAAACTGACTATTAAGTGTAAAATTGAAATGGATCGATTATTTTCCGTATGCACTTTACGTAAGGATGTATTTGCGTTCTAAAATTGAAACTGTTGATTGTATGTTTTCAGTGACGAAACAGCCGTAGAAAAGTGCGAATAATTCCCTTGATACTGTTTTTCAATCTTAGCGGAAATGAGATCAACTAATATGAAGCGAAAATAGGCGTGAATTGAAATTAGTTAATTGACATTATCGCTTGCGTCAGGTACAAACTATTAGCTAACGAAGAATATTGCTAGTTTGAAGCTTTAGATTCAATGCACGATATAAACAGATCTGTTTTATAGCGGTGAAACAAAAATATGGAAATTAAATTTAAGCGGCGGTGAAAACAAAGACAGCGTACTTTTTATATTCGGTTTGCCGCGCTTATGATGTAAATCTTTCTGCGGGGAAAAAGGGAAACTTAAGGCAATCATTTTTTTTTTTTTTTTTTTTACACAGTGATCACAACTTATCAAGGCCCGGAAGCCACTCAGGGATAAGGGTTATTGCAAGTACATTACGTTAGTGTGGAGATTTGATGGAGTGTTTACTTAAGGGGGCGGTTCATTAGGAATTTGTTAACATTAGACTTGAAGACATCCAAGTTGTAGTCCGGAGGGAAGCAGACAGACGGAACAGAGTTCCACAGGCGTGCAGTTCTAAGAAAGAAGCTTTGTTCATTTCTATACATATTGAGGACAACTGTCTTTATATATATATGTGTGTGTGTGTGTGTGTGTGTGTGTGTGTGTGTGTGCGCGCGCGAGTGAAGAGGTACAGGTATATAGACAGAAGAGAAAGGCTCATAAACGTTTAATAATTAAAATGAGGCAAATCATCAGCAAATAAAGTTTTCTTTAAAAACAACATTAACAACATAATATAGCTACACAAACGCAATTACCGTTCAAACAATTTTCAGAAGCTTATTAACACGTATCACTGCGTATATACGCAAAATCTCTCTTTCTCTCTCTCTCTCTCTCTCTATATATATATATATATATATATGTGTGTGTGTGTGTGTGTGTGTGTACACATTATTGGCTACATATATGCACACATATATCTGCAGTGTCTCTTTTCAAAAGTATCGCGTTTTCAGGCCATCGCAACCAAACTCAAGAATATCAAATTCTTTCTATACAAAAAGTATTTTTTCTGATTATACTAAAGATAGGAGGAACAGCAAATTTACAGTATCTATGGAATATAAGGATAACCAAAGTGACCGTTCTGGAGTGAGGGCCTTTACTGGTTTATATAATTAACGCTAAAAAGATAAAGCAGAACTTTGCATGAAAAACTCGTATCGCTTATAGGTGAACAGGTTTTGACAGTATAAATTAAATTTATATATTGATGCATATAGTTCGGATTAATTTACACATTATTTAACAAAAATTGATACTTAATATAGATATCTATTGCAAGATATTTTAATTGTATTATCGCTCATTTGTAATTGATAAGTTTTGGGGTTGTTTTTTTTTTTGGTATATATCATGGAAAATATCTATAATAATAACGTCTCTAAATAAGTATAAGTTCAGTGATTAATATATTTGATAAAATTATGTTACACTTCTCAGGCTGAAAGCGACACTCAAAAAAATCAATTGTGAATTAATTAGGAATTCAAACTTGTCATGCTTGACGGAATGGTAGCATGTTACCTTGTAATTCAGTGCAGATTCTTGAGGTCAATTAGATACACACGAAGCCAGAGGAAACATTGACAGAAAGGTTCGGAGAATAACATTCAAGATTGAAACAGTAGCCCGCAGAGCCAAAACCATGCGAATAATCACTCTCACTATAAAAAAATAATTCTAAGACGTAAGTACTAACGTATTTA
This sequence comes from Euprymna scolopes, assembly GCF_053919585.1. Classification (NCBI taxonomy): domain Eukaryota; kingdom Metazoa; phylum Mollusca; class Cephalopoda; order Sepiida; family Sepiolidae; genus Euprymna; species Euprymna scolopes. The sequence goes on along the minus strand of NC_136490.1, from coordinate 44,851,939 downwards.
ACAGTAGAGTTGGTGTGCATGTATTGTCTTGAGCAAAATATCTTGTGTTTAATGGAACTCGATATAAATGGCACAACAAGAATACAGTTACAACTGACATAATTTAAAACGCTATATTATTTTTGAAATAAAGATATTTCTTTCTCTTTATTCCTGTTGCAGCCAGAAAAAGTTACGCTGTATGTTAAATAGTTGTTTATAGCCGAATGGCATGTAATTTTAAATTAAAATTGTGAAGTTTTTCTTACACGTGTTTCGTGGAATGATACAAATCTTCATAAAAAAAACTCATCAAAGGATGATTTAATGTTAATTTAAAAAGGAAAAAAACGAAAAAAAAAAACAGATTTATTTTCTTGGATAAGAAGGGCGAATCTTTGTAAAAACAAATTGGAAATATGAGTAATACTATATATATATATATATCTTTATATATATATATATATATATATATATATATATATATATATATAGAGAGAGAGAGAGAGAGAGAGAGAGAGCATATGCTGTAGAACGGAAGAAAAAAGGCCAAATACCCTAGTGTTTTGATGTGATGTTTTTAATATAATAAACAAGTTATGACCAAAGTTTTATTTCATTCGGACAAACCACTAAGAAACAAGGCCTAATTAGAGTTGGGGCCCGATTTTTGGGGTCACCCGGTATATATCGAGAGGGAGAGACGGGATGTCATGTGCTCTACAAATAAACAAGTATCTCTTCTGTCTCTCTCATCCCCTCTCTCTCTCTCTCCCCCAATATGTATATATATATATATATGTATATATATATGCATATATATGTTTAGTTTGTGGATCCTTTCTATTAAAATAGACCACTGCTTAGCTCCAGAAGATATACCACAAACAGTGCACGTGCCTAATAAAAATAATCAATAAAAGAGTGTAAACTATTGAATTAATTTTAATGCACACATATGTACATATATATATGTGTACGTGTCCATATATACATGTTTGTAAGATCGCCATTGTCAAACTTTTTTTTTTTCATAAACATAATTAGCTGTGCAAAATATAGCAGTGTATATTTGTATTGAAAGCAAATATTACTTTGTTTCCACGCACCCAAAGGCAGATTCGATTCTATTTCTATATAGCTACGTTTACCTCTCCATCCTTCTACCCCTCTCGTCTCATGCATGTGCATACTTGAACAGCAAGTATGGCTGTACGTATGAGAAGGATCTGCACGGAATCTAATCAACGCGAGACTCAGAAAGGATAATAATTGCAGCAACTGACTGCAACGCCGATGAATGTGAAGAATACGATAGATAAGAAAGAAAG
>NC_136490.1:44828129-44845629 GCF_053919585.1 Euprymna scolopes | reverse complement strand
TTTGGCGAGCCAATGTTGGAACGTTATTTACGAGTGTAGAAAAACAGAATTGCAAAAAAAAAAAAAAAACCCAGAAATTATTTATGCTGTCAAACAAAACATGCATTAGAGAAATAATTCTACCCAAATATACAAATTTCATATATATACATATATATATATATATATATATATATATATATATATATATATACATATATATATATATATATATATATATATATATATGCATCTCTCTCTCTCTCTCTCTATATATATATATATATATATATTATATATATATATACACACATGTATCTAAATATATGTATAGATGTATTGATGTGTATAGAAATTATACACACACACATATATATATATATTTATATACACACCCATTTACATATGCGTATATTCTTCTTTATATAAAACAAAATCAACTATAGTTAGCGCCCTCGTTTTAGAATGGAATCACATTTTCCAGGTTTATAAGGTCATTGATGTAACGTAGCACAAAAGCTATGTCTATTTCTCCCATATATATATATATATATATATATATATATATATATATATATATATATATATATATTCTCACTAATATATGTTCGTACTAAATTTTAAAAAAATATATAGTCTGACCAATAAACCACAACATTATTCGTTATTGAGGCATAAGTAACAGGAATTCTGATCGGGTGACTGTCTGAACTTAGCACCACTTGCATACATAAAAGAACGCAGGATAACAGCAATATAATGCATTGCAGGCTGTGGATAATTCTGTGCAGCTTAATTGTAATATAACTTCATAAATTACTACCAAGCCTCACTTTACTCTTAAGCACTCTCTGTGTAATTATTCAAAATTGATACATAAAATATATGTCTCTTTACAATATTTTACACATATAAATAAAATCACGTACATGTTTGTATGTGCTCTAATTGGTAATACACTATGAACAAAGTAGTCAATCATATAATTATATATATATATATATATATATATATATATATATATTTAGAATCAATTTTCTCATAAATCTATAATATTCAAAATAAGTTATCTCTATTAGATTACGATTTATTGTCAATCATGAGACCAGTAAAGCAATTGGTTCCGGAGAAGTTAATCTTAAGATAAGAGAAATCTGTGTATTAGCTTTTTTCTTTCTTCTGAAAGTGTGCAGTAAAATTACCACTGAAACACGTGTAAGACTGTTTGCTCTGCCAGAACGAGTTGATTAAAAATATATAATTTTCTGTGAAATAATCCGGATTTTTTTCTTAGCCTCTCGCAAAGGCACATTCACACCCACACAAACAAAAAATAACAGAAAACAAATGATTAAATTAAACCAAATTGATAGAAACTGAAAACAAGGAGAAATGGAGAAAGAAAGGTATACTCTTTTGAGTGTTTGTTATTTAGTTATTTTTTACCTGTGTTTGCGTGAGGCCAAGGGATGCGGCCAACTCGGCACGTTCAGGTAAGGCCAAATACTGTGTTCGCTGAAAACGTCTGTTGAGCTGTTGAAGTTGCAGACTGGAGTATATAGTCCTCGGTTTGCGCATTTTCTTTCCTTTTCCATTGATTCTTAATTGCTCCTCCATCTGAGTCTTCTCTGTGGGGAAATAAAATGTACATCCTATACATGAGTGTAGGGAATAAGAGGATTACCATGTAAAGCGGGACAACATTCAAAGGCTAGGTGTGTATAAAGGTGTGTCAGTGTGTGTATATATATATATATATATATATATATATATATATATATATATATATTCAGTTATGCATCTCTGTTATCAACTTTTTGTATATCAAATACACATAATATAGACAGGTAATGTATTTTATATATATGCACACATATGTTGTTCATTTAATAATTTACAACCGGAAGTAACCAATACCTATATACATATTTATATGTACATATATGTGAATGTATGTATATATATATATATATATATATATATATATATATATATATATATAAATTCACATAGACGCACACATATATATGTGTGTGTGTTTTTATTCACAACCGGAAGTAAACAAAGCAACAAAGGATGTATCTTAAAATCGTTAGACAATAGCAATGACGTAAACCAATTGTCATAACAGATTAAAAATTGCGTAACTGATATATATATATATATATATATATATATATATATATATATATATATATATATATATATATATATATATATGGGGGTGTATATGTGTAGTTACGTGATAAATGTTATTTATATACATTTATTATATAATAAATAATTACATTAAATTTATGTAAAAGAATATGCATAAAAATTAACAAAACAAAGCAAACTTTAACGGATTTCAAATTTTTAATCATTTATATATACATGCATTTATTGTAAACAGAATATAAATCAATGTCCAATTAATGAAATTAAATGCATCTACAGAAATCATTAAATGGAAATATAAATTAGGAACAATACTATATTAAGGGTAATTCATAAAAGAATATAACTTATACAAAAGCAGTGAAAAAAATAAGGAAGAGTAAAGTTGTGTTAAGAGTAATAAAAATGTAAATGTCTGCAAGAGAAATCAAATAAAGAAAGTTTTAAACATTGGTTTTCGTTTGTTATGAGATGGTAAAGCTATTAAGGTCCTTGACGGATAAAATACAACATATTCATATGCTTTCAGGAAATTGGTTGTAAACGTATTTACCACAGACTTAACATCTATGGTCCAGGATACTACAGTTAGAACTATGCATTATTTTAATTGCTAAAAATTAAAGACGTCTATGCGTGTGTTCGTTAAAATGTGTTCAGAGTGTAATAAGGCAACTAATATTGGCTCATGTTTCAACCACATACATGTATAAATTTATATATAAACGCACATAAATATAGTAGTATATATATATATATACAAATATATATATAAGTACATATATACAAATATATATATAAGTACATACATATAAATATATATAAGTACATATATATAAGTATATATAAGTATAAGTATATATTATAAGTATATATGTATATATAAGTATATATGTATATATATAAGTATATATATGAAAGTATATATATAACGTACATATACAAGAATATATATATATACATATATATATGCATACATATATATGCATAACTATACAAACATATATTCACACACCTATATACATTATGTATACACACCACCATATATATATACATTATACAGATATATATATATATATATATATATATATATATATATGCGTGTGTGTGTGTATTTCTGTGTGTGTATGGGAGAGAAATTTAAACTTTTTTACGTTTTAGAAGTCGAGAAGAGTGCTAAAATTTATTTTAATTAACATATCTATAAAAATTGAATTAATTTTTTTTTTCAAATTTTGGAATAGGCAAATATTCTCTGTGTGTGTGTGTGTGTGGGTGTGTGTGTGTGTGGGTGTGTGTGTGTAATCATTAAGTGTACCACTATAAATTTTGTTGTGTCGTGGAACAGCAGTGAAAATAAGAACAATCAAGTCGAGGTTTGCTTAAGGAAGAAGTGTATTAACAATAATGTACAAAGATAGGCAAGCGCGTATATCTGCTCGGCACTCGGCTATCAGTGTAAGTGCAGTCGCATCTCCCTCACTGGTGTTGGAATTACTAGCGCTATTTTTAGTGCTTATCGGTGTACATTCTTCTGTTCAAGGAAGGCCGGTATAACACACACACACGCACACACACACACACATATATATATACATACAAACGGAATTTTAAAATATTTATCAAATATCGACTACAATTTTAAACGTTCGGGAATAATATCCGTCTCAAATGGAGGTAAACATTTCCATAAATAAAACAGATTTTCACAAAGGATTTTTGTTTCGACTAGAAAAACCCATCCCCCGCCCTCATTGTAACACTTTTTTACGACTAGCAAGGCTGGTCTCCCCCTGACTAGCTTTGCACTTATATATGTATATATATATATATATATATATATATATATATATATATATATATATATATATATATATATATATATATATATATATATATATGCGTGTGTGTGCATGTGTGTGTTCATATATATCTACGTGTTTAAATGTATGATTATAAATATACATGTACATGTCTTATATATATATATATATATATATATATATATATATATATATGAAATATCTAACAAACATAGACTATATGTTTAAACGTACACTAATAATATCCGTCCCAAGCGTATTCAACATATACCCCCAAATAAAACAGATTTCCATCAATGTTCTTTTTTTGTTTGTTTCGAACAGGCAACACATCCTCCATTGTCACATATGTTTACAACTAGGTAATGCGTTGCGCCCCCACCCCCTAGTCCAAAATACAAATAAAGTTATAATGCTACTAAAACTTATAACTAGAGTCAGTATTACGATATCAGCATTATAGTCACCCTTACAGCATCAACGGAGGAAGGACCTTTGTAAAAAGTTATCATGTTTGTATAAACATGGGAAACTACATGGTGTTCTGTTTAAAGAACAATACCTGTCCGTTATTCTGAACTGATCGTCTGTAATCTACATTACAAGTGCTGGAGACTAAATAATGGGAAGCTTCATAACGACATATACCTAGACTTATTTTGCATTATTCACTATTTCTGAGAAATGAGAAAAAGGAATATCAGAAAGATATACACATACACAAACATGTTAACATAGAACAGGTATCAATTTATTGGAACAAAATTTATATAAAGAATCGATAATGGTGAAAGAAGTAACGCTATGAAAGTAGTGCAAGGTCATTGTTAGCGAGTAAGTAAACCTTTTTATACATTCTCTTAAATACGTTCTTTCAACTTCCTATGAAACATACATAAAGTTATATACATTATTGTTAGGACGATTAATCTGAATCAGAATCGGTATCGGAAACATTTGTGCATATTTTCTCATGCCAAAAATGATTCTTTTTATTATCTTCTTTTTTTTTTTTAGTTTTTTTTTAAACGACTTCTACTACTGGTAATAATGAGAAAATAATAAATATGTATTGATTTTAAATTACTGTTCTGTATCTCACCACTATCACAAGTATACATTAGTGTTTTAGAAAATATCTGCACATTTAAATCATGCTTATATGGTAATTTGGTAAGAAAAAAACTATAATTAAATACTTAGTGATTTATAAAAAAATCGGAATCGTAATTGTCTCGGGATCGGAGATAATATTGAAATGGTCCCATCACTACTTGTACGCATACACACACATACAATATATATATATATATATATATATATATATATATATATATATATATATATATATATGGTACAAGAATAAACATTAGAAATATAAAGAGGAATACAAATTCATTAAGTGATTGGGTCAGAGAACCTCATAGAAACAAAAAGGTTTTGAATTGAAATAGTCAGTAGTAGATAGGGGTAGTAAGTATAGACCTGGGAAATTAAAAAGTAGCACTCTGTGTTTACTGAAAGCCTCCTACATAGTGCATTCTAAAGAAGAAATATTGAATAAAAGGCTGGATGATATACACGGATGTCTTCACTGGAATAGATTTTGGCTATAACGTCTTAAATATAGCTGAGGTAAAAAAAAAACATTCTGTGAAAAATAAAGGTTCTTGAGTGCAAGGCCAGTCAGTATAGAGTTAAATAACTAAAAATGATGTAAATTAGATATGATGAATGATTCAAATCTAGGAAGCAAATCTGGGATCTATTATTCTACACAAGAAACACATTTTTAGAAATAAAGATTACTAGATATGAAATTTAGATCTATAATACAGATTACAAAAAAGTAACAATATCTTTTTCAAAACAGGGAACACAATGTTAGTCATATTGATGGTGAAATAGTTGGTACCGTCTCAAGATCAATAAAATAGATTAACAAAATATTAGCCATATGAATTTTGAAAAAAGAAAATAGTAATTAAAGAATGGGGATTAATTGATACTGTTTTTAGATCAGTAAAACTTGAAAAATCGTAGCTTTTTAAATATTACTCTTGTTCTAAACGATTAAATCCAAAAACCAAGGTGAACCCTCATTTACCTTGGAGTAAAACGTACATGGAGCTAAAGATTAGATTTATTATTAGAATACTTATTATTGGGATATGTATTATTATTAGATAAATATTTAAGAAAGTAATTCTTGAATTGTTATTTTATATTAAAGCCAATCATAACCCCAAAACATTATGGTTGGAAGGCAAACGCATCTTAAATCTATGGTAATAAAATTAGTATCATGGTTGAGATATACTTTACAAACTTATATTTTCAATAGGTCTGCCTAGTATTAATTGGATTTGTTTGATTAATAAATGAATCATAAATGCATATTACGAATTTACCAAACTAGAAATATCAAACGGTCTTAGTTACATTCCTGTAATCATTATGAATACTTATTAGAATTTTGGTAACTTATAATTTCAACTAAACCTTTCAAATTTCGAACTTAGAGTGATCTCCCTTTCTACATCTAAAGTATCCGAGAATCGTAAATTTAAATAGGAAAGAATAAAAATAAATAAAACATAAAAAAATAGATTGAAATCCTTAATTTACAATGAAGAATGAGAATGAAATAATGCTAAACCTTATTTCCTTATTAAATACGTTTTGAACAAAAACATTTCTGAAATCACATGGATAGGTTAGCCAGTATTAAAAAAACAAAAAAAAAACAAAGCAAATTCCTGATACGAAACTAACATAGAATCGTAACGATTTAACCTAGTTGATTATTCCGGATTTAAGAATTTGGAAAAATTAAAAAAATAAGTTAAATTAAATAAAGCAATATAGAAATTGAATTTAGGACATCAAGGGATAGTATTAATAAAGCATATTAAATGGACATAGGTAATTAGTAGTAACATCGTATGATATTTAGTTTGAATTAAAACATTTTTTTCTCAAACAGACATAAGAAAATAGGAATATATATATATATAAATCTTTAAAAAATACTTTGCAAGGATGCGATAGAGGTAAACTACTTAATCTTGTTTACTTTTCCTTATAAGGAAAATGTATTTCACAATATTTTATTATTAATGTGTTTTATATTCAATAAGTCTGAAAGAAGCTGCTCTTGTGAAAATTTTCAAACGACATAACATTTGAATTTGTCCGAATAGCCTTGAAACTATTGTAACTAACAATGAAATACACTATTCGTTGCTATCAACCCATTCTTTGAAGTCTTGGATGTTGTTAAAACAGTATAAACAAACATTATTTATGATAGTAGAAAATATACATATAAACTATATGTAAATATACATATAAACTATTTATGATAGCAGAAAACATACATATAAACACACATTATTTGTGATAGAAAATATTTATTTAAATATACCTATTTTATTTTTTTCAATATCATCTTTTTTGTGTAAATGTCAAACATTTTTATATATACTATACGAATATGCAATATATTGATAGTATATTATATAACATATCATCTATATGAAAGTAATAATTTTTTTAGTGCAAGTTTGCTTAATAATAAATATTTTAATATTAAAAAGATGATGAAAATATATAGGTTTTGTTCGAACCTTTATTTACGAGAGAATAAATGCCTATTAGTGATAGTCAAGTATGTTATATTCGTAGTTTTTGTTTAATAAATTAAGTTAGGAATTGTGATTTGCATATCATTCTGATTAAATTTGATGTGTTTTGTTCATAATTAACATATTGCGAAAATCATCATTTAGAATTTGTGAAGAACTTCATGCTTTGATTTGACCCTAATTACGAAATTGTGAAAATATAGTTTAAACATGAAAAAACAAATATGGCGCTAAAATACGTTTCCTTGTGAGGGTTGAATTAAATTGCGTTTGTTCTTTTGGAAGGCTGTCTATATTCACTATAATAAGTATGCATTATATAATTCTTCTGATTTTACGAACTTAAGCGATCTTAATTTACTTTTACCTACATTCATATTTACATCCTTTTTATTAGAAGGAAAATTAAATCTCCAACAGATGTTTTCCCCGAGGAGCACATATCAGTCTCATCCGACTTGTTACATGGCCCTAACATATGCAACGTAACACGTGTAATATGTGCTACGTAAACCTGTTAATAAAATACCATGAGTAGGAAATAAATTCCTCTTCTGGTTTGGGAATTATAACTACCCATATATATGATGATATTTACAACACACACAAATTTATATATATATATATATATATATATGCATACGATAGTAGCAAGGCGTAATAAAATCACGCCTAGGCACGCATGCAATTTAAATATCCAACCTCATTTGAAATCTAAATTAAGTTAATGACGTGTCCACACATGCAGATGAAATGTGGAGATTTATGCAGACATTCGGTCACACTATGATATTTCTATCTAGTTATCTGTGTTTCCGAATACATACTTGCAAACACATGGACACCTAAAACACACACACACATATAACAGAGAGAAGAGAAAGGGAGAATATATATATATATATATATATATATATATTATATATATATATATATATTGATAAATAGATGGATTTACCTTATTGCACAGAAAGATATACGAGCGTACTGTTTCTTTTATGAATTTCCTTTACATTAAGTCGAATCTCTTAGAAATCAAGGCACCATTTCCAATGAACTAACGCTTGATCTCTATATGAGATACATTGATATTCAAATATTCCACAAGAATTCGCTTTACATCTCAAACACTGAATTAGTAAAGAATTTGAGAACGTAACGTTTCTCTCCAACATTGAACATTTCAGTATGTTTTAGTATAACTTTCCTGTGGTTCTAGGATAAGAATTGATCAAGTGTGGTGGGGTATCCCCCTTTCGTGCTGCTACCCGAGGTAAATCACTTGGAGAAGGGGCACCAGCCAGTGCTGGCTAGCCATACAAAGCATATCTCATTCGCTTGGCGAATAATAGGTGATTCTGAATATTTAGTCAGGGTTTACTTGTAGGAAAAAGTATATGATAGGTTTGTCTTTACAAACCCCGATACAGAGAGATATTAGACCATCGATGAGAGTGTCTAGTAGTCAATCCTAGCTGCATTTTTTAAAAATTTCATTTGCTTTGAAGATTGCAACGTTGGGTATGAGACAGCCTTGCCAGCTGCCAACTTTGCACTATTTTTGTTGAAATCAACCGAGAGCTTATATAGTATCTTTGTTGCCCCCTTGAGTGCAATTGTCTGGATCTCTTTTGCACTTGGCTTACCAGGAATATTAGTAAAAGAGTACGGATAGGTTATTCTTCATAAGCCATGTGTCACCTATAATAACTGGTGTGATGAGTATAGGTCTTCCTTTGTTTCATGAACAGTTTGAGTTATTCTTTCCTAGAATAGGACCCCTCCAATATTTTCCCACTATCTACTTTGCATATAATCTAATTAAAACATAATGTATCCATTAAGGAGTAAATACACTACATATTATATATAACCGCACACACATATACACACGTTACGTTATATATATATATATATATATATATATATATATATATATATATAATGTTTGTAAATACGTACATCCGATCGTCATAAGAAGCGATTGCTGTTGTTTTCTTTTTCCTTATTGAGGCTTGGCGTGTGTGTGTCTATATATATATATATATATATATATATATATATATATATATATATATATATATATGGTGATGCTAAATAAGGTGGACAGCAAGGAGTTGAAACATTTGGTACTCCAGCTCCTCAATGATAAAGTGTAATCGTAACCGTGAAAAATATGTTTTCTATTGTCCCCTATTTTGGTTCAACATATATATATATATATATATATATATATTTAAAGGAGATTAGAATAATAGTCTAAAGAGCTAAGTGTATTTTAATGTAATAGTGAAATTACTAGTTTAATTAAAATACAGGAAATGCTCGTTGTAATTTAGATATATAATAAGCTCGATAGTTAAATGTCCTAGAGCTAATTCAATATTAAGTAATGTGATTTATCATTTAAAAATTAAAAAAAAAAATTAAAACTCTGGATATAAAACTCTGGATATAATTCACAAATTAAATTCATAAATGAAAATGATAGAAACATAAACTGCATTAAAAATAAACCTATTAAGAGCGTAATAACATATAATATGGCAATGTCTTCCCGTATACGAGTTAAGAAAAATAACCAGGAGACAAAAAAAGATAAAACCAAACTACAAATATTAGATAATAATATAAATAAACAACAAACTAAAATCCACAAACGTAAGAATAGACACAAGGAGATCCTATGGTTCAACCCCCCGTATTCCAAAAACCTAGAAACAAACATAGCTAGAGAATTTTTTAAAATATTAGATAAGAACTTTAAAGCCCCCCATAGATATAATAAGATTTTCAATAAGAACACAATTAAAGTCTCTTACTCTACTATGCCTAACCTTCATCAGAAAATAATTAGCTCTAATAATAAGAAAATTAATAAACTACAAAATACAACTATACAAAATACATCGGACTGTAACTGTAGAAGAAAAAATAAATGTCCCCTACAAGGCTCATGTAAAATTTAAAATGCTATCTATAGCTGCACAGTATCAAAAACTCCAAATATACAAGAACCTATCAACAACCATAACTCAACTACCAGATTAAATAATAACACCAACTTAAATCAATCTACCGATCAATTACTAACCAACCCACCACATTATAATCCAACAATAGACCTAACGGAAAATAATCATAATAATCAAGAGGTAATATATATTGGTTCCACATCTGGCCCAATAAAACATATAATTTCAACGCACAAACATTCTTTTAAAAATAACTCTCTATCAAACCAAACTATTCTATCCAACTATATTTGGCAACTAAAAAATAGCAATATTTCTTTCAACTTAAAATGGCAAATAATTGAGACTTGCAAATCATATAAACCAGGAGATAAATTTTGTACATTATGTACAAAAGAAACCCTAAAAATTTTAAAATATGAAGATATAAAAAGCACAACCAAACTAGTAAATTCAAGACATGAGCTTCTATCATGTAATCATAAACGTTGGTTTAAATTTAATAAATATAAACCACCTTAAATCATTAAAAATTACTCATTAGTAAAAATAGATTACTTTTTTTTTTTTAATAAATTAAGTTAGACCAATTACCGCCCTTAGACTCGTAAATCAAATAATAAATAAAGCCAATAACACATGACAATTATCTCCCCTTAAAAACTTGCAAAATAAATATTCTCTCTCTATAGATATTAACTGTAGCGTCTTTAAATCAAAATACGCTAACGGAAACAATTTACTGCACGAGCGTCGCCCTTTTAAAATTCATCATTCAATAAAATAAAAAGCTATAGCAAACATCTAAATGACTACTTTAAATACAGTTCCTGATTTCAAAAAAAGAAAAACTAAAAGGTAACTATATCTATATATTTTTAAATCACATTTATTATGTAAATTCAAAAAAATATATATTTTTTCTACTCATTTCTATCTCTAACCTATACTAATTTTCTTATAAATTTTAAATCCAAACCTTTTACTTCAATTTTTCAGATTAATCTGCCTTACTTTTAATGCTAGGTTTATTTTTGGTGTCTTTTCAATTCAATAGAAATCCTCCTAAATTTGCTGATGAGGAGATCGTGCTTACCAAAAAAACTATGTATAATTGTTCTACGTGACTTCATGTATACCACAAATAAAAAGCACGGATTTCCTAAACGATCGTACAGATAATTGACTTTGTTGTTGTTCCTTCTTATGAAACTAATTTTTAATTTAATCAAAATTTGATTTTTAAATTTAAAAAATTTTTTTTTAATTTTTAAATTATAAATCACATTACTTAATATATATATATATATATATATATATATATATATATATATATATATATATATATATATATATATTCTAGCATGGGTGCTCGGCGTTGTCCGAGTGTTTTGAGGTGTATGCTGAGCAAAACAAAAAAAAACGGTCAATTTTTTTTTTTTTACTTTGACCCTTATTATGACCCCTTAAAATTTATTCTTTAGGGCTCTAATAAAGTTATCAAGTTAGATACATGTCCAAGGAATCTATATCTAAAATTTAACGTGTTTAGACCCAAAATTGTCGGTGGAGTTTATTAGAGTTCTCAAAGGTCTAACCGTTGAACTTTGACCACTTAATCGCCAAATTTCTGTCCGAAAATAAATCACATCGATTGTCCCAAATCTCAGTACCCTGTATATCAAATTTCGAGTTTGTACACTTTAAATTGACAGAGTTATTGCTTAGGAAAATGTGCACTGACACACAGACACAGTAACTTTCACTTGAGAAGAATATGGTCAATCAACAATTTTAGGCGCCATATTATACAACATGCAAGCCGAAATAAAAAAAAAGATAGACATCTTCTCAATTCGTCGAGCTAACAAAATCAGAATAAAGAACTGTCATGGTCAATTGGTTGATTGGCTGATTGGTTGTTTTTGTTTTACGGCATATCAACCCTTTTCATGTTATTTAATGCCGAATCCAAAGATTTTGAAGAAAAAAATTTAATAGAATATATTTGTTGTTTTCACGTCGGTTTCTATTTTACCCATAGTTGGGGCTCTGACAGGTACTACCACTCCGGGTCAGAGTGGACCTGGGAGCAATGGCAATTAAAGGGTGAATCCAAGCTCCCCAAAATTCGCAAGCTGGGACTTAACCACTGGATATAGTTTAAGGTTATATCCAGGACCGTGTTCAATTGGACGTGCTTGATAAATGAATTACTGCCAATATATATATATATATATATATATATATATATATATATATATATATATATATATATATGTGAGATGTTATATATAATTATTTCCACACCCCAAACAACGCCGCAGCCCACAAGAGCTACGCCAGCCAACGAATATCTTTGGGCTGTGGTAATAATTATATATATATATATATATATATATATATATAATATATATATATATATATATATATATATATATATATATATATATATATATATATATATATATTGGTATACATCTATAACTATTTAGAAATTAAATCTTAATTCTCTATGGCGTGAACTATGTCTGCCTTACACAGTGAATCCGACTGGCTTTGTTTTATATATTAGTCATCTTCAAATACACATTTCTTCAGTGCAAGAAAATACATTGAAATAATTCTAACATTTTCATGTTATATGCTGTTTTATCCACATATTAATTATGTATAAAACTTTATATTTGTTCTGATAATTACGTTCGCATTTTGGCCAGTATTTGTAGTGGTCTACTATTCCTAATCGATACGCGTGTTCAGTTTCCGTCTTTAGCCGGCGTCAGAATAATCAATCAATAATATTGATCTATGGAAACTAATCGCATTCTTTTTTTTTTTTTTCGTTTTATTTTCCAAAGTTTCAGATGATCATATATATATTTACCAAGACAAGACAAGTGTGACCCAAACTGAAATCACATATAAGCAGTTCATATTAAAAATAAGAAACTAGGAAAGAACGAGACCTATTGTGTCATCCACTGAGCTCAGGTTAGATTGTTTGAATTATGTCTAATGAGTTTACTAAACTAGTTCAACCATATAAGAATATGAAATGACATTCTCTCTATATTTATTGTCTTTTTTTTACCTTCTGTCTTTTTCACACACACACATTATATACATATATATAAATATATATTAAAGTTGTCTGGGACACGTGTTTTGTCGTTTACTAGTCATCAGCCTTGTTCACCCTACCGAGATAAGGAACCAGAACACAAGGACGAATGTCTATTGCCGAATCTCGCAATGTTAAACCACACTAAGGAGTCGAAAATGACGAAACACGTATCTCTGAATATATAATAAAATATATGTGACTCTCCATATTTTGGGGCATCATATCGGCAAAGGGAAATCATTTCTCAACTAGCATTTGGGTCAATGAGATCCTTCTCATGTATCGCAAACAGAAATATACATACATATGGAGATATTTGTATACATACATACATATATATATATATATATATATATATATATATATATAATTCACGTAGGAAAATACTTTCCCGGTTTAAAGGGGCGAAAACCTTACATCCTTTCTTTTATACTCTCTTCTTTCTTGCAGTCTTTACTTTTATTTGCCTTCGCTGTTCTCGCTATCAGTAACATATATAGAATTGTTTCTATGTAGTAAATTACGATTTATATTTTTAGTTTGAAGATGGGCAGATTATATATCAAAGGAAATCGCTACTGGTTCATGTATGCACATATGTAGCCAATTATCATTGTATAAATAAAGGAATTAATACATGATGTATGTATAGTTTACCAAAAGTATATTTGTGTGGATGTTTGTTTATTTAAATATGTTCAAGACAAATGGCCAATAAATGTTGATAGTAAATCACCTAACATCTATTATTAACCAATAGTTATGGAATTCTAGTGGTCATGCCTTTATTTAATTTCCTTACAGAACATAATAATAAAGTTTCACGTGACGATTATTTGACGTATACATATTTAACGGGGAGTAAAAGAATTAATCTCCAGGATATTTTATCTATGCAGTTCATTAAAAGACATAGAATGGATTCTAAAAGCAACTGCGTTCATTAAGAGGATCTGTTGGGAGGTATTAGTTGACATTAGAGATATAGTTGCGAAGAAAATCAAAACGGAGATGCAATGTTGTCTTCTGCAGAGAACATTTGACACTGTGCAGTCTAAGAGGTCAACCCTCCTAAGCGTATCTTCTCTCTTTGCGGATTGGTTAATTTATAACTAATCGCTTAAGACGCCCCGAATAAGGCTGCTTACAAGATTTCTAACGGGGCCGTCCATGCATTTTTGAAGGTCAATGTATTCTGTAACTAGCGTGATGGCTCTTAAACTCCAAATGTTCATCCCCTGTGCTAGATTATCCGGCTATAGGAGTCAACTAAATAGCAGGGTTACAATATTGTATGTTTCGATTGAGCTACGGTCAAAAGTATAAAAAAAATTGTTTTGAAATCGTTGAAATTACGGATATAAAAGAGGCAGAAGACTACTACAATGTAAAAATAAGAAACTATGTTAGTTCTAAGAAAAAGAGCAAAACAGAGTAGAACATTTGACATGATTAATTCATAACTTGTACATTATCTAATCTGTTTAAATGTGTTCTATAATTATAACCTTACTAACTTTACTAAAAGTAAATATCGGTCCGGCTTTTATAACCCTCCTTCATATACATAAAATTTAATCACCCTACCTACACAGTTTCAGACAACACTTTGATTCTACATTAACTAATTCATTGTCGGCCGATCTGATGTAAAAGAAACCAGATCAAAACAAATTATAAATCAGCACTTTTTGATTAATACAATGTGAAAGATGCTTAAAATTATTTAGCAGAATTATAGGTAGCTTTTCTAAGGACACAAACTGACAAAATACGAACTGAAACTATCTATATTCAGCATGAAAGATTTCTCATCCTATGTCGGATGACGACTGGCCAACCATACAAACTCTTCAACAAAGTGTTTTTTTTTAAATCGTGAATAGAACAGTGGTTTATAGTAATCTGGAAATTACTCGCTCAATATGGAAAAACGCATAAATACAGAAGAGCTAATCAATACGAAGCCGTTTTGCAAGATATACATAAAACGTAAACATATAACGAAATACCAAAGAAACTTAAATCTTTGGACACACTCCACTATTCCACTATAATAAAGCAACCAGACTAATGCAAAATTCTTTATAAAAACTACTCGTCAAATATACACGGTCAACAAACCGAGAGAGGAATTGAAACCGTTGTATTTAAAGAAGTGGTTAAAATCTTTTTTTATAAATATCTCTGATTAAATGTATGATATTAATTTGTTATATCTAGAATTTAATCGGATGCCCCACACCCAGCCATAATAAAATAATCAATTGAAAAACAAAATAGAAATATATATCGACCAAATGGTCATAACTTCCTTAGAAACCTGATATTCTTCAATCATGGTTAGAAACGGGCTGTTTAATTTGGGTGTCAATAAGAAAATCAGTGCGCATATATACATACACACTAGTCTACTCACTGGCCCTTAAATGTTAAGATGAAAAATGTTAAAAATTAAAAGTTATTTTGTAATATATTGTCTTGAAAAAAACAGGTTTTAAGTGATGAGTATAAAAAAATTAATACCCAGGGATCCCCCAGAGCACTATGGCAAGCACTAATTATAATTAAGGAGGTTCTACTAAAGAGCACTACAAAAACAAGTTTCTGTCATCCCCCTTCTTAAAAAGTTATTTTTTAAGTGAAGTTGGCAAAAAATCGTCAGAATCCACAGGAGCGCTACAAAAAGCAGTAAATATTGCTATGAATATAATTATATTTAAATCAGCTTTTTTTTTTTTTCTCAACAGGATTAAATTAAAATTAATTGTAAAAAAATATGCATAAAAATAATTAAAACAAAAAATGATCGTTGACCTTGCGTATGATTTGAATAGTTGCAGTGACTTTTAATATCGGACTGAAGACGGCGCGACCATGAAATAGACGACTTCTTGTTTTAAACGCCCAAGCAAGCAAGCTTATCTTAGTTTTATAGCTATATATATATATATATATATATATATATATATATATATATATATATATATATATATATATATAACAAGAACAGAAACACCTTAATATGCGGAATTTTACGCTTTTAGTGTTAATTATCTTAGAAAATGTAACTTTTTAATGCTCCCCCCCCAAAAAAAAACAGGCCCCTTGTTAGTAAGGTATAAACGGGGCCCCTTTTTTGGGGTCATGCTGTATATGCTTACATAAAATATGTATATATATATATATATATATATGTATATATGTGTGTGTGTGTGTGTGTTCTATTCATTTATTTATGTCATGTTAAATAAGCAATAACCCAAAAATATCGTTGTTAAATTGTTGAAATTCGAAACTTAGTCTACATAGGTGACATTCATAAGTTAAGTGTTACACACCGCGTATTCCCTCGAAAAAAAAACAGTGTTGTTAGACCTGACGATTTCTGAGCATGTCAATGTCATGCAACATCAAGAAAAAAAATAACCATCGGCGAGCTTAAAAAAAACAAACAAATAAGTCACGAAATAACTTTTATTTCACAAATACAAGTCCGTTTACTTACATGAACTTTCTTGGAACAAAATAGAAAGTAGCTTCGCAAATATCTTTGAATTCCAAACAACGACCTTATTCGTTTTTGCCTTTGCATCTCTCATGAATTTAATTTGAAATAAAACTAAATCGAGTAACGGAACTAATTATTTATTGGGGCATGGTGTTCTGGTTACTTTCGAAAACTGTGAATTATTAAAAAAGGCAAATTTTCTCCTGTTTAACATTTGAAAACGTTTTCATCAACATTTTGTAAGGCCATGAAAATAATTACATATACATTAATCAATA
>NC_136490.1:44818129-44823129 GCF_053919585.1 Euprymna scolopes | reverse complement strand
AAAGTTTCTGCTCTTACATCGAAGACCGACATTAGGAACCGTACAGAAGTAAAAGTTTCAACTACTAATTAATATATTATAATAATTGATAGTTTTGCGTTAGTTTCAGATATCACACTTAAACTATTTTCCCTTTCGTCAGAGAATCAGAAATCTTTCTAGACTGTGACCACTCACTTTAAAACCAATTGGGGGGGGGGTTCTTCTTGGGCCATCGCGCAGAGCTGAACCATGCAAAACGGATAATACGTCTAATTCTGCATTCGAGAGGAGACAAGAAAATAGGGAAGATATATGTGTAAAATAGAGAAGTTATTTTGTGCGTGTTGTGCATTATATATATATATATATATATATATATATATATATATATATATATATATATATATATATATATATATATATATATCTGCAACATACAGAAAATAATTTCCTGATTTACTTGCCTCCTCCCGGGGGAGCAGAGTTAGACATACTCTTCGTTTTTCTTTTTTTTTTGTTTTAACTTGAGTAACTTCAGTAAGTCTTAAGATATCAAGGGGCTCCCTCTTTTTTTTTTTTTACACAGTGATCACCACTTATCAAGGCCCGGAAGCCACTCAGGGATAAGGTTTATTGCAAGTACATTACGTTAGTGTGGAAATTTGATGAAGAGTTTAATTAAGGGGGCGGTTCATTAGGAATTTGTTAACGTTGGACTTGAAGACATCCAAATTGTAGTCCCGTGGGAAGCAGGCAGACGAAACTTGGATTTAACACTTGATTCTGTTATGATTTAAATTTATATCCGAGGCCTCTTTTAAGAATATATGCTGTTCCCTTTATGGTTGCTATTTGTATCTCGTGACAGCTTGGTCTTCCAGGGATTGCTTCTAAGTATGCGTGTGCCACAGGAAATACATTTAAACTGTAAATTAAAATTTCGTTATCATATTGACTTTTGAGCAATCGACATTTTCTTCGGATTCACACATTTTAAAACTTTTTCTCATCGAACTCCGACTTCAGTTAAATAATCCTTTTAATCAATACATTTCTGCACTATTATCAGCGTTTATACCGATATGACTTTTCCCATAACTTTTGTCTCCAATTCATGTGCGAACTACCGAAATTATAGCTTGATTGTGATTATTATTTTGCTAACTATTTTAATCTGAGGATAAGAGCGTAGTCTAAATCCATTGGGATGTAGAAAAATATTATGTTTTAATTGGTATTTCTTCTCGAATAATAAATTATAATTTACAGCGTTTAAATATAATTCCTTGTATCAATGCTCTATCTTTAACATTGAGCTTTTTCATCTGGTTAAAATTTTCCTATTTATATTAGTATTAATATTTAAACTTGTTTCAAATTTAGAAACTATTCGATTTGTGAACTTGAAACATTTTTTTGAATTTATATACAGAGTGTTCCAAAAATATGTATATACACGTTAAATAATTTTAAACAAGATGTTTTTTATTAATTTTTGTTTCTTTTTTGTGCAGATTAAACAACTCATCTATCTTTATGATGGCGCCCAGGTTAACTTTTGAAAAAAAAAATCATTCTAAAATACTACTGGAAGTATGTTAAAGTCTAAAGACAGTTTAGGAGTTTGTGCACATCTTTTGGGGGGACACCCTGTATATATAGGCTATAATAAACAATACATATGCCGCTCCTCATTTGGACGTGCAAAAATGCTCAAGGGAAAATTATTCCCAACTTGCATTGACGTAAAAAAATGCACTTTCGCATAAATAATTAAATTCGCTCAAAACGTATCGCAAAACAATATATATATGTGTGTGTGTGTGTGTGTGTGTGTGTGTGTATAACATTTAAGCATAATATCCATCAAAAGCCATTAACATGAGCGTTTCTCAACTATTTCAGCAGTAATGATGCTCCAAAGAATCCCTATATTCAACGTCCACAATACAAGGGATATATTTTTCTTTGCGAAACAGAGGCAAACGTTAAATATAGATTTCACAAATAACCCGAACCATCTTCCCAGTTTATTCACATTTCCCTACGCGTATAAAAAATTATGCTTGAAAAAAAAAAATGCATTTGCACTTATACGCAAAGGCATAAACACCTCTGCTTGTATATCAATATCCCTTGCAGGAACGCTTTGCAAGCTTTTAAGCAAATCTGGGTTCTACGCAATCCTTTTTAAGAAAACGTGAATTTCAATGAAGGTTGCTTTAATCAGCATCAAATAAAAAAAAAAAATATTGAAAGTGATTACCCGACTCCTTGCGAAAGAACGTAAGATTATCTTGCATATGTCTACGAGAAACATATGGCCACAATTTGCATTGCGATTACGACTACATATTTACTTGAAGTTGCTGTATATATTTACTTACTAATGAAATTATGAAACATCTTCAAATGTGCTTGGTTTTGCAACTCACTTCATCGTAATATTTATTATTAATATAAAATAAGCAACAATGTAAAACCAAACGAGATTTTGTAGATCCCATCTACAAATAACTGATTTCCAAAACTAAATCCACAGCAATAACTTTCAGTACAGGATTATAATTTACTTAATGGTTGAAAGAAAACAAAATATTTCGATCCATTTCCAAATTTAAAAGGAATATGGATGCATCGAATTTGCTGAATAGAAAAGTAGTTCTACCTTTAGAGTTCTAAACAAATCCCCAGGATTTAATGTTTCAGAAGCTATTTACAGCCAAGCATGTTAATAATCACAAGCGACTAAAAAAATAGCACTTCTATTATTAATTATAGATTCCTAACAATTTGGTTCAATTAATGATTTGATTGCAATCATTTGGATTATTAGAAGAAAAAGAAGCAGTTCTTACGTTTGAGATTATTCTCAAAGCGTTTCGGTCGATGTAACCTCCTACTTTCCTCAAGCCGTCGAGCTCGGGAATCTATTCGAAATTTTCGAACGGAGAATTTAATAAACGTTTCACTTTTATTCATACATACCAGCAAGAACACCCAAGGTTGTCGGTGACGAAATGGGGATCAACGGATGTTCTATATATCCAAATTGTTATCGAAACAATACACACCCATATATATACATATATATATATATATATATATATATATATATATATATATATATATATATATATATATATATATATATACACACCCATATATATACATATATAAGTGAAAGTGTCTGTCTGTCTGTCTGTGTATCTGTGTGGCTGTGTGTGTACATTTCCATACGCAATAACTCTGTCAATTTTTAGTCTACAGCCTCGAAATTTGCTATACAGGGTACTGAGATTTGGAAAAATAGATGGGATTGGTTTTCAGCCAGAAATTGTCGCGATTAAGGGGTCAACGTTCAACGATTTTACCTTGGAGAACTCTACCAAACTCCTCAGACAATTTGGGATCTAAACACTTGAAATTTTAGATATAGGTTCCTTGGACATGGATCTAACTTAATAATTTAGTTTGATCCGAAAACATTAAATTTTAAGGGGTCATAATAGGGGTCAATTTTTTAAAAAATTAACCGCTTTTTTTCCTTTTATTTTTTGCTCAACATACACCTCCAAATACCCGGGCAACGCCGGGCACCCATGCTAGTATATATATATATATATATATATATATATATATATATATATATATATGTATATATATATATATATATATATATTATTGTTTGAAGCAATGTTTAAATTGTGCTCTAAGCAGAAATATTAATTTGAACCCATCCATGCCTTACGATAGAACCTACTGTTGATTTTATATGTAAGATATTTCTGGGTTTTTTTTCCGGTGATAAAGCATAATAAATATAATTGTTGCGTTCGGCTGTGTTAAGTTTGGGCAAAATCAGACTATTCCTTTTTAAATAGTATTTTTCGATTATCGATTTTTTAATACTCATCGGAGACATTCTGATAAAAAAAACTCTCTAAAAACTCTCCTAGATACATAAAGTACATTTGTGCGAACTAAAAAAAATGTTGACACAGCAGCCGTTTCAGAGTTCACAGAAAATGACCTCAAACAGAAATTTATATATATATATATATATATATATATATATATATATATATATATATATACTTAAGACCAATTTAAATTATTTAGTACCTATTTACTATGCCTCCCCACGGGACAGAGTTAGACACCAGGGTTGTTTTTTAACGTGGAGAAAAGGTACAAAAATAAAAAAAAAATTGTCTCAATCGTGAAGGACTGATCCTCCACCGAAAGAGAACAAGAAATGGAAGTGCAGCATCTGAAGAACAGATACTACACTTTGATCTTGGCCAAAAAGGCCAAGTAGAACAAGATAGAAACTTATTCAGATATTCAGATTTACGTCACATAAATTCTTTCGCTTTTTTTCTATTATGCATAATACGAAAATCGACATGTATACGTAGAATTAGTTTTTTTTTTTAATACATGTTGGATGCAATTTTTTTCAGCTCTTTAAAATTAGATTTGGATAAGGTTTTATTAAATCAACGTTTTGCAATTATATTAATTAAATAAAACTACATAATAATTTTAAAAGGTGTTATGATTAAGCACAACTGCCTTATTAAGAAATATTTTATATTTTTAGAATGAAATATTAATAAGTTAAACTTGAACGTGAATGTCGAAAGGATTATTTTGTTTATGATATAGAAGTGACTATTGTTTGTATATTTGTACATAGATAAATGTTTCAGCTGATACGCGTATAGTCGATTATGTGGTTTATATTTACTTGCTTTTATTTAATAAAATAGAGTCTAAAGTTGAAATTGATGTTTTTAGTAAACATTCAGGTATTTTTCAGTTGTAAGAATAGATAAAATACATTAATAAATAAATGTTACTTATATGTAAGCGTATTTAAATAATTACAAAATGTTCAGATATTATATAATATGGCAACACACGTCCATTTTAATATTACAGATGTTGTAGATTGGCATTTAATGGAATTCACACTAATTGGACATTAGTTCCGCAAGGTCACCTGCATCTCT
>NC_136490.1:44803129-44813129 GCF_053919585.1 Euprymna scolopes | reverse complement strand
ACCCTGCCATTCACCCTCCTCGATCACGTTCTGTCGGGTATTCATTATATGATTTATTGTTTAACTTCGTTCGTTGTGCGCGCACACGCATTGTGGGGGGAGGGTACACGTAGCTGTTGTTTGCCTTCCCTTCTTGGAGTGCGCCAGGAGTTGTTGCTACCTCCTTATTAGCGCAGAAGAAAAAAAAAGGGGGGTGATGTGTTTATTTGGATAATCTATAAAGAAAGAAACGCTATCCTTAGTGTTTAAAAGAGGGAATTAGCTTTAATTGGAAAAAAATCTTGCGAGAATTTTTCGCTGAGCCAATTGGATTTTATTTGAAATTTCACTTTTTCAGACATATACACACGTACTTGCTATACAATATATATGTATTTTTATATAACACCCATGATTATAGTAAGGAAGCTATATAGAAACTTCAGCTTTTTTTTTTCACGGCGGAAGGCATCAGGCTAAACGAATTATTCCCGATAATTAAACATGTGTGGACTACATGGACATTCGTATATTGATTAGCCAACATGGCAGTCTGTTGCTGACGTCAATTGATAATTTAAAATAGCGACATACGGATGTAGGAACGACATGCATTGTAATAGTTTTCGACGCAAAAACTATTAAAACTAATGAAATAAATAGTACCGACTTTTTTTTGCGTTTTAATAAAATATTTTCAAATAATTATACTTCAATTTCGTTTGTGATTTTATTTTATCTCGTCTTTTGTCTGAAGTTATAGGAAAGGACGTCACAATTACTTTTTTTTTTTTAAATAAATTTTATTCCTAAAAAGCTAAACATTAAAATTAATTAAAATTAATTAAAATTAATACTTCTCGAAAATTTTATTTAAATCGTACATAATATCATGATGAACTCATGTTATAAAAATATGTAGTTACAACGTCCTTTTTGTTTGGTGTTTTGTTTTGTTTTACTCAAATTTTTGTTAAACCTAAAAGATTTCGATAAAAACTTTCCTGGAAAGTCGTTTTTCTTTCTTTTTTTTTTTCTGCGTATAAATATTATTAAAACTCATTTCGTGCCTATATTCCCATTTTGTAATTTTTAATTACCACTTGACGTAATCATTGTCGGCCATCTTGGCTAATCAACCTTATATACAAATATATTTACATGCTTATACTGATTATTTCTTTAGAGAGGATAACGGAAGAATCGGCGACCATATCCAATGTCAGTTGAAAATCGTTTACTGATGTCAAATTTTTCCGCTTACCAACACCGGATTTTATTTTTAGTTCCATTTCCCTAGCAGCCACGCTTAAGAGTGTTTTTTTTTTTTTTTTTTTTTTTTTTTTGCACTAAAAGTATTATTTCTTAAAAATATATCAATAATTAGAAAATTGTTGACACACGCAAACATAAAATTAAATCAGAATATATATATATATATATATATATATATATATATATATATATATACACACACACAATGTTTGAAACAAATCCAAGGACGTCATTATACCATATAGAGACAGAATACATAATAACGTGGATCAGAAGACGAGGAAGATACATTTTAGTTTCAAGAACGGCCCAAAAGCGTAATCTCTTTTAATTTTTTACATTGCGTTTTCGGTGATCCTATTAATTAAAAAAGGAAAACAGAATGTGATAACACATTACTAACATTAAATTAACGTATTTATATACTAATTTAATGTTCGTAGTATTCTAGTCTCCTCTTTTTAAAAAAAAAAAGGATGGCTCGATCGAACTATCTATAATCCGGGAACCGTGACACACGTACGTTCGATAAAGTTTCTACGGGATTAGAATGATAATAATAAATCTAATAATGAAAATAAATTCTGAAAAAACATGTTTAAGATATGAATATCGAAAATCACAAATAAGGAAAAATGACTATCTTTTCAAATAAATCTTTAAATTTAGCTAAATTAACAAATATAATACAGTATCGTCCTCCTTCGGAAATATCTTAATATATTCCCGAATAATATTAAACAATACTTAACTCAGTGAAAACACTTTCTTAATAAGAATAATTATATAAGTTATTGATTTTATTTTTTTGCGATACTTTAATAAATTCAATTGTTTATACGAAAGTGCATTTTGATCTAAATGAGAGTTGGGACTAATTTCCCTTTTACTAATTGGGTATCCGCAAATGGCTAGCGGTATATATATTGTTTAAAATATAATTATCCACTGACACCTGTTTCGTCGTTACCGACTCATGAGAGTGTATATATATATATATGTATATATATATATGTATATATATGTATATATATATATATATGTATATGTATATATATATATATATATGTATATGTATATATATATATATATATATATATGTATATATATATATATGTATGTATATATATATATATATGTATGTATATATATATATATATGTATATATATATATATATATGTATATATATATATATATATATATATATATATGTATATATATATATATATGTATATATATATATATATATATGTATATATATATATATATATATATGTATATATATATATATATGTATATATATATATATATATGTATATATATATATATATATATATGTATATATATATATATATATATATATATATAGAGAGAGAGAGAGAGAGAGAGAGAGAGAGAGCAACAATACATACGTACATATTTCAAAATTAAACTGTTTGTTTCACTATAATTATTAAAATGTTTGAATGGCATTGCCAAATAATATTAACATTAAAATTAAAAGTGCGTTTCATTTTTTCGTTTATTACACCTATGTTGCTTTCAAAACGGCTCACTATTATTCTAATCCCAATACAACATAATATTTTGTAATAATATCTATATAGCATAGTTAAGACTAACAACATTTATATAAGAAGACAATAGTTTTCTCGATATAAAGTGTACTTTTATTAAAAAGTAAATAAGTTACCGAAACTTTTCTTCATGTTAATAAATATTCCAAGTAAGCCATTTAATTCGAGTATTATTTGTTAAAAAGTTACCCCAAATTAATGACAAGGATTATAAATATATATTGAAAATAATATTTAAAAATCTTTAAAAGCTGCTATATGAGGGTAGATATTTTCGTTATTTCCAAATTTATTTATGCACTGCTATATTAATTTGTAAAAAAAAAAAAAAAAAAAAAAGAATGCGTAAAAATAAACTATTATAAATATAGAATATTTTTGTATAAACACATAACACTAAAACGTATGTGGTGCGAACGAATGAAGTATTTTTAAAACTTCATTGTGCTCTTAAATTTAAAAAAAGAAACACTGTTATTAGAAAACTTTGTGGAAAAATAAAACATATATAATACTCGCATCCATATATCTCAGTGTTTTTTTTTTTTTTCGTGCATTAATTAAAATATATTTATGAGTATTTTATCACCGAGCAATGGCGGGAAGCATTATAGTGATATATATCATATTTATTGTATATATGTAAGTTTTAATAATATTAAAAATATATATCTTATGTATAATATATACATATAATTTATAATAATAATAATATATATATATATATATATTATGTAATTAATACTAATGTATAAAATAGGTATATTATATATATATATATATATATTTACTAATATATAAAAGATGTGTATAATATATAAGACATATAATAATAATAATAATAATAATAATAATAATAATAATAATACTACTCTAATTTTCGAAAATATATTTATTAAATAAAGCTACATAGATGTTTCAGCGCCTCATGCCTTTAATAACTGGCCAATCTAAAAAGCCTTTTATATGTCTTATTCTCTAGAGACAAAACACTGCAAAATCTTTAGTTTATTTGAAGTATTTTACTAATCAGAAACATCTCTCGTAAAGTAATAAATATATTATAATAAATCAATGATTATAAATCTACACATACATTTGTGTGCACGCTATATAATTATTTTCTCTTTCTACATCAAATGGTGTGTATATATTTTGCTTGTGTAGTTTAGTATCTAATATATAATTAGAGCTAGGTAGTAAGATTTTTAAAATATAGATCGCAGTTAAACTACACTGAATGTTCATGAGGGTGAAAAACGAATCCATACGATGTTGGATAAAGGAAATTCTGTGTAGCTTTTTTTTTTTAATTTCCTCTCTCTCTCTCTCTCTCTCTATATATATATATATATATATGTGTGTGTGTGTGTGTGTGTGCATGGAATAGGAACATATAAGCATTATATACATACACGCATATATATATATATATATATATATATATATATATATATATATATATATATATATATATATATATATATATATTTCAGAGTGGCTTAATCTAGCGACTCTGGGGAGTCGAAGACAACGAACCCCGTGTCAGCGGATAATTATATTTAAATCAAAATATATACCCATCTGGGGGTACCAAATTGGTAAACGTAAAATTATTTCAGAACTCGCATTTAGGTTAAAATGCACTTTCGTATGAATAATTGAATTCATTAAAAAGTATCGCAAACAAAAACAAATAACACATGCACACACACTATATATATATATATATATATATATATATATATATATATATATATATATATATATGAATAAAAAAATCAATACGAAAAATATATAAATGTCTATATCTTTTCTGTATTTATTTCCTGTGTGTTGACACACACACACACACACACACACACACACACACACACACACATATATATATATATATATATATATATATATATATATATATATATATATATATATATATATATATATGTTTGGAATTTAGTAATATATAAGCTTTATATATAAGTACTCAGTTAAATGAATTCGGTTAATAGCAACAATGCGCAAACATGACATTTTTTTTTCTTTTATTTCGACAGAAGAAATAATCGGCAAAACAAGTAAATATCAGTTTCTATGATTTCCGTGGTAAATAACACGGAAAATGTCGATATGGCAAAAACAAATCAGCCAGTAAAACGCACGCGGATAAAATGAATATTTTTTAACGTATAAACAATTCCTTTTAAACAATGCATCGCGCGAATAATTATTTTTATAGAAATATTGCATTTTTGTAACTGATAATTGTAATTTATATTCATATTTAATGTGTGAACATGTTTATATATCCGCACGGCGCACGCATAGGATTAACTCCTTATATTAAGCAACATATCAGAGGTTTGGATCATTTGCTAAGCGTAAGTGGTCAAAATGTCGAATATAGTTTGTTTTAATTTAAATCCACGTAAAGAAAAGGATTAGAAACCCTCCGTGAAATTATAACGAAAGGAAAACATTTGAAATATTTCAGTTCATATGCAGCATTTTAAAGGATTACGTTAAGAGGCATACGGGTACAATCTCACCTTTGAAAATTAAAATATTTCGGATTTTCATTAAATACGGTTCATAATATTTCGAAACTAATTAAGCAAGATTCCTAGAATTTTAATGTCGACGATTGTGTTCTTGTTGAACCGCGTTAATCTTAAATATTATTTTCAAGTTAAATTAAAGTTTTACAATATATTTTTTTTATTAAATTGTTAAGTGAAAGAACAGAATAGTTACAAAACGCCATCCTCTCCCAATGTTAAGAATGTGTTTTTAAATAATAATAATAATAATAAAAATAATAATAATAATAATAATAATGTTATTATTTAAGCGCTTCTCAATAAGTACAGAAGCACCTTGATTTCGTCTTCTAAAACAATGAAAATTCGAGCCCTTAAGTTTTAACTGTTTATAATTTTCAATGCAAATATTATAATGGTGTTTTCTATAAGTTTGTTGAAGGACTCTACATAAAGTTTCATTAATATTGCATCTGGATTTTAATCCTCGTATATGTTCAAAACTATTATATTTCCAAATTAATTATGTTCGTCTTAGAACGAGTATTTTTCTAACATCTATACAGAAAATCATTTGTATAGTTCTTTAACAATGTACAACACCATTTTAAAAAGAAGTGAGATCGTCTCACCGCGTAAAAAAAAAAAAAAAATTGTTCTCAAATTGAATTATTTCCATTTAACCAGTTTTCTAACATCGTCTTCTTTGATTTCTCTATAATCTGATATTTTATCGAATTCTTGCTGTTAAATATTAAATAGATTTAGGAATTACCCGTTTTATTTATTTAAATAATATTTCACAAATTTTGCGATATGGAAGCGGTCATTTATTTAATTAATTGTTACAATCACTACGTTGAAAGTTAATATTCCGTTTATTTTATTAAAATAATAAATATCTCGCCAATAATTCTATCAATAAGAAAAAAAGAGACTTTATTTTTTTTTTGCAACTTTCGATAATTAAAAGGGAGATATTTGTTTTAAATTTTCAAAGAAAATAAATTTGTGAAAAAAGGAATTGGCAATAATTTTTACATATTTTTAACCTCACAGTGCGTATGTAGAATAAGAACCGTGTTGGGCAGTTTACGTAAATTAACGGAAGTTGCTGATTGAAAGGTTATTTTATTTATTTATTTATTTTATTTTATTTATTTATTTATTTATTTTTGTCGCGCAAAACCTGAATCAATTATTTCAGTGATAATAATGTATTTTATTACGAAGATAATGCAAGGAAGAAGAAATGGAATAATAAAAAAAACAACTACATATTCGTTTTGCTGTTACAAAGAAACTACGATGAATAATTAGAGTGCACTTTCACGAACCCTTAAGAAAATTTAAAATCGAAATGAAAAAAAAACATTACTTGTAAGTTTCATTAATAAATTGTTATATATTGAATCTACAAAACAACTGACAACAAGGAAATTTTGTTTTTATGTTGGGTGTGATTTTTCTTTAATGTGTGTATGTTTGTTTATTCAAATCAAGTTAATTATTTACTTGTTTTTTTTCTCTTTATAAAATAAACCAACGATAACAAATAAAACAATTTTTTCTTAAATGACATTGGCTGCTGCAATTTCATTGGCTCCAGAGTTTTGGAGATCCAGATAAACTGCCTGGAAATTGCGACGATAAAACGGCCCTTATTCTGTATGAGAACCAAATGCATAAGTGTTTAGTATTTCTAGAAAATATATTGCCTTTAATAATAAATTATAAAGACTATACGTTACAGCATACTTGGTCTACATTTACTCTTGGTTACGACATACTGGTCATACAGAGTTTTTCTTGTTTTTTTTTTTTTTTTTTTTTTTTTTTCAACTTCCCTTCACCCCAAACAAGGCATATTGCCACTTGGGCGTAAAAGGCTACTAATTGGGACCATGTTCTAAGA
Organism: Euprymna scolopes; assembly: GCF_053919585.1. Lineage (NCBI taxonomy): Eukaryota > Metazoa > Mollusca > Cephalopoda > Sepiida > Sepiolidae > Euprymna > Euprymna scolopes. The sequence continues at coordinate 44,805,842 of NC_136490.1, read as the reverse complement.
AAGATTTAGATGTTGGTTTACGTCGCATTTGAACTTCTGCATATCAGTAAAGTTTGGGAAGCAGATAGGAGGAAGAGCATTCCAAAGTCAAGCCGATCTAGGAAAAAAAAACTATTAGAGTAGAAAATGTTCTGACATTTAGGGACCGCAACGCCGGGGATGATTTTTTTTTTTTTTTTTTGCTAAACGGGTTTGTCGGGAATATGTAAGTTCAATTTGTTCATCAGAGGACATTCCATAAAACTACTGGTAAAAGAGTCACAGGGATTTACCATGGCGGCCATGGAACAGCGGTTGAAGCCTAGTTGACAAAGTTGGACCTATGAGATTGGAGACCGTTTTTGGACCCCATCCAATAGCATACTTGACATATTTGACCTGTATTACAGCATAGTAGCCATACATTAAACCAACGTTACGTAACACTTTCCATAAGTTTAATCAGCGTTACGGCATACTTGATATTTATTTTACCAGCCTTACGTCATACTTGTTATCCATTTAATAATTGTTACAGCATACTTGATATATATTTAACCAGCGTTACGGCATAGTTTTCATATATTTAATCATAATTACGGCATATTGTCATACACAGACCCTGCGCTACGACATAGTTGTTTTTTTTTTTTGTTTACATTTAATCCGCGTTACGGTATATTGTTATATATTTACCTGCGTTACGGCATACTTGTTCTGAGGTATTTGTTTATTATTCATATAGAAAATAATTAAGCAAGGTGTTATGTAGAATAACGTTCCTGAAAGAAACCTATTTTTATCACAATAGAATACCGAATAAGTCGTTTACGTATGCATTCAATGTTATACCGTGTAAAGTATACGGATATTTAAAAGAATACAATATTTAATAAACAATATGGAAGCGTAAGCAAATGTCTCAACCCATAATGTTCATCAAGTACAGCATGTTACAATACCCATAGTAATAGAATTTTGTGGTCAGTTTTCATGTGTGTGTTATTCGTATCTGTTATTCGTTACTTCTACAGTTTATTTTATGCATTTGCTATCGATAGAATGTTTTTCGAAGAGATCATATGATAGCGTTACATAAAAAAACGGATATAAAGAATATAATGTTTAAAGAGAAATTTCAATTATGAACTTAGATCTAGTAGAATGCATTTCCATTTCTTCATAAAAAACGGGCACTTTACTCAGTTTTTTTTATAGAGGACAAAATAAACGTAGACCGATCTATGTAAGAAATTGGAAAACATTTAAACTGTCGAAGGGCCGATTATCGAGGTATGGCTTGAATGGAATTAGTGTTTTTTGGTAGTTTCTAACTTGACATACTTTACCTTATTTATATGGTGATTAAAAAAACACTTTAAAATATGTTAAAATAAAAAGCTCATTTAGTAGGTAAAAGTAACATTTCTTTAGTTTGTAATTATGTTTACACCTTTCTTCCGTGTTTGGCTACTCTGGAAAATATATTTAAATTTATAGTTGTTAGTAAAGTCTCATCTATTAAAAATTGAAATGTTTTCCAACCATGTAAATCCAAAATTTTATGAATCGCGATAAAAAAAAACAACAAAAAAAACACTATTTGTCATAACGGAATCACTTTTATATAAATGTTGTCCACTTGATAGTTTATTAAACCAATGGAGTTGCAGTAATTCGTAGCCTAGTGGGGGATGCCCTTTTCTCTTTCCTATAACTTCTTTCTCACCGAAGAAACGCTGTGGGTCTGTCTATGCTTTATCGTTATTTTCATGACAAATGCTCGTCTGAGCTCCAATATATGATCCTACTTTGAAAAACTTTAACGGAAAAACACTCGTCGAAATGAAACCATTATCAATAATTTTCCCATATTTTATCTGTGCCTAAACCTAAATGTAGATTCCATGAACAAAGCTTTTTTTCTTAGAACTGCACGTCTGTGGATATCTCTTCCGTTCCCCTGCTTTCCAGCTGACTATAATTATATTATTATATATATAATACTATACATACTATAACTTATATATTATTATGTATGTAATACTATATATACTATATATTATTATATATATAATACTATATATTATATATATATAGTATATTATTAGGTCTTCAAGTCTAACGTAAACAAATTCTTGATAAGCCGTCCCCCTTAAGTAATCCAATTTACCAAATTTCCACTACTAACAATTACTACGCCATTTTCCCATTGACTACTGTACACTCCTTAACCCTTATCCTTTAGTGGTCTCCTTGCCTTAATAAGTAGTGACTCATTTGTAAAAAGAAAATTTACATTAAAAATCCTATTTCCAAAGTGTAGTCATTTGTTGAACGTTGAACTAAAAAAACAGAAAAATAAATCGATTCCCTAGTTTAAATGTATGCGAAATAAAAAACACAACGTACTCTTGAAAACATTTTTTTTTTTTTAATTTCAAGACAATTGACAACATTGTAACCGAAACAAGAATGTATTCATACTGTACATTCCCGATAAGGCTCCTCATTTATTATGACTAAATAACAAAAAATTAAAAAAAAAAACTATTTTTGTCCGGCAAATTAAATGATTAAATATTTCCTGTCAAACTTGGAAGATACAAAATAATTAATTTTTTTTTTATTAAATAATTTTAAAAAATAGGAAAATACTAATTTGTTTATGATAAAAACACAATAAATTTGGTGGGTTAAATTATTCGTTTTATCTATTATTTATAAAAGACCA
>NC_136490.1:44775629-44798129 GCF_053919585.1 Euprymna scolopes | reverse complement strand
ACAACTGATGATCCCTTGAAAAATAAATTATTGGTATTATAGTAAATTCGAGTTGATGCAGTGATTGCAGGTTATTAAATAACCTACTGACTAGATGGTTTTCTATCGAATGATAAAAAATATTTTTTTGTATGGTTTTAAAGGTTAAGAACTTCAAAGACTAATATATATATATATATATATATATATATATATATATATATATATATATATAATGGTTGTGCTATTTCAACGAGAGAAAAATGTATATTTAAAAGAGTGTAGCCGCCAACATTTGTTGATTTTTAAGACTTTTATTATTTTTTAATATTTTAAAATATAAACTTAAATATTTATTCAAAATAATAAAAGATAATAAATGCCTTCATAATCAGCAAATGTTGGCGGCTGCACTCTTAAATATATAATTTTTCCCTTTCCCTTCCATTTCCCTCCCTCTTTATGTGAGGATTTATTAAGTTTTATGTATTCCTCATCTTTTTAACTCAATTCCAGAATTGCTACTCTTAACCGAGTAGAGCGTCTACTATCTTGATAAGTGTGTTCTATAAAAATGATTTTTTTAGCTCATTTATATAATAATATTTTCAGCTCATTTTCATATATGCGTATATATTATACATATAAGAAAAATATTGTTTCTCATTTATATATATATATATATATATATATATATATAATATTTTCAGCTCATTTATATATATATAACTATATATATATATATATTTATAAAATAATATTTTTGCTTATATATATATATATATATATATATAATAATATTTTAGCTCATTTATATATATATATATAAAATAATATTTTAGCTCATTTATATATATATATATATATAAATAATATTTTAGCTCATCTATATATATATATATATATATATATATATATAATACATATATATATATTGTAATAAATTTAAATCTCTATTTACTATAATATTTATACCTAATTAAAACTGAGCAAAACTATTAAATTTCAAACACGTTAAAAAATATTTTTTTTAGATGTACATCGTTATCGTTTACTTTTAAATAATATTTTTAAGTACAGAATTTTAAAAGCTCTTGTAGAGATGTCCAATACATAAACAATGTAATCTGATGTCCGGGCTTGGTGGGATATTGACATTTATTTGCGACACTATATTAGGCACCACGCTGATTTTTATTGGATTTTCGCAACCTTTGTTACCTTATAAATCACTCATTACTTTAGATCCATATTAATGATATACATTATCTCAGGAAATAGCGAAGTGCATACATATATGTAAATACGTTTAACCAATACAATAATAACTAACTTACAGCGTCTATTTTTCTTTTTTTTTAATCGCATAAATCTGAATATAATTAAAGTATAAATAAAACAATTCACAAAATTATAAACATCTAGTCTTCCTTCCTGTTGTGCATCGTTTATGCTAGCAGTAATCGAATCATTATATTTATTTTGTCGGTTGCAGTTTATGTGGCTGGCTATGTGTGGATATAGATTTTTTTGTTTTCAGTTATATTTCCATAATAGATTGTTTTACAGAATAATGCAAACACAAGTCAGCATATATGAATAGATATTGTTGATATGATTAAATCATATTAGAGTCCTAGCTCCCAGTCCACAATTCCACCTTAAATAATAAAAAAAAGTAAAAATAAAAGAAAAATCTATATGTACTAGCGATGATGAAATAAAAATATCATATTCCAAAAAATACGTAAATTACTTTAGTAGTGTTATTTTTATGAGGAAACGTATTTTACGCAACTGATAGGAATATGCACTCGTTATAATATAAATCTCACAAGTTTTAATTATTGCGTTATCTCTTTTTGTTATTGTTTTAAAGTAATAGACAACGCAGACACTTTTTAAAAAGTGTTTATATATAATTTGATTTTTTTTTAATTAAAATTAAATCTGGATTCATGAACAAAGCTTCTTTCTTAGAACTGCACGCCTGTGGAACTCTGTTCCGTCTGCCTGCTTCCCACCTGACTACAACTTGGATGTCTTCAAGTCCAACGTTAACAAATTCTTAATGAACCACCCCCTTAAGTAAACACTTCATCAAATCTTCACACTAACGTAATGTACTTGCAATACCCCTTATCCCTGAGTGGCTTCCGGGCCTTGATAAGTGGTGACCACTGTTTAAAAAAAAATCTAGTTGACTAATTAAGGTGATTTTCAGAATATGATTTTTTCAGGTCATCACGAGTGTATACACCATCCAGATTTGTTTTCGTTTTTCTGTTATTAATATACGAAAAATACTGGGCATGCATCTTGTTATCGTGTTATTGTAGTTAAGTGTGTATTTATTTTTTATCGTCCTTTTTATTAGTGTCTCTGTTACTCTAGGCGGGTGTGTAGTTTAGTTTAAGCGTTTAATTTAAAGTAAATCTAGATAGCGAAATATTAATAAATATTTTAACCTGACATAAACTTTAGTTAGCAAATTGTGGAATTATGCTTATAATAACACATTTGTCTGTTTGTATGTATATAACTTATACAATTCTACATCTATTGTTACAATATAAGAGTGCGTGGCAGCCAAAGATAAACTGCAACGGATTAATTAATTTTAAAATAATGTTGCTAGTGGCCTCCTCAAATTAAAGAATTTCGAAATGAATTCTCATAAATCGAATAAATGGGGATGCATAAAATTATTTTGCCACCGTCAAATAAAAAAAAAAAGTGGCGTTCGTTTAATTTATTTACATGGTATTTAGCTTGAAATTATTTTACCGTGAAAAGATTATAAATACTTTTAAATAAATATTTTTTTATAATAAATAAATTATTAAAACCCGCGAAACGTTATATTACTTATATACAAACTATTTATCTTCTAAGTATTTTATGGTAAAAAGCATTGAATATTGTAAGAAAAAAAAACGTGTAGTTTTCAATGGCGTCGCTTCATTTTTTTTTTTTTTTTTTTCATGGCAAAGTTATTATATATGTACGTTGTACGATACCTGTAGTTGGAAATGATCGTAGTTACGTGGTTAAAGACACCGACTATTAATCTAATTCATGAAACTATGTCTGTCAGTCTGTCTGTCTCCATATTTTCAAACTTTATCTCTACCGAAATTAAAAGTCGCAGAGCTGATCGGATTTTTATGGGCTGTTGTTTTATTGTTCTTTAGCCAATTAAAATAGTTTTTAAGAAGTAAAAATTGTGGCTAAAATTGAAAAGAAATCGTTATACATTTTTTATATTCATCTTGGTTTGTTTAAAAAAGGTTCATATGCGTGTCAAGTTCGTACAGTGAAAACGTCACCAGCTTTGAATGCTAAAGTTTTGCTTTTGGTTTCTAGTCTAGCTGATGGCATTCAAATATTTTTTTTTTACTTTTGAAATCACGACTCTATAATAATATATACGATATCTGGACAAATTAAAATATCATATTTAAGCCCCCCCCCCGCTAGTTATCCATAATCCAAGAACTTGCGCAATAAAGTATGTCAATTTTGTAACCAATATTAGAAATACGCGGATAGCAGCCATACAACATATTACTTAGAGGAAATATTGCACACCAAACCTCAACCGTCATTTAATGAAAATAAAATTGTTCTAGTAATCTATATATTAATACGATAGCGTGTGGGTTCTTTTGTGTGTCACGCTTTCCGGCAAATTTCTTTGGTTGAGATTTGATTCCGGAATATACATATTTTTTGTAATAAATACTGATACAAAAATTCTTCATAATTTTTAGTTTCGGTTTCGATCATAGCTAAAGGCACTTAATTCATCTTTTTATAAATCACTATTTTTGTATTTACCCAATAAAATATAATCTTATCTACATAGTAATACGATAACGTGTTATTTTGTGTCTCACGCTTACATCTTTTTTCTTCCGAATGACTGTCGTTTAATTGTTATGACCTTCCATTTCTTGTAATGAATAATTATACTAAGGAGTCTCCATAAATCTTAGTTTCGGTTATAACCGGTTATATATATATATATATAACGGAAGTTATATATATATATATATATATATATATATATATATATATAACTGGAGTGTTATATATATATATATAACTGGAGTGTTATATATATATATATATATATATATATATATATATATAACTGGAGTGTTATATATATATATATATAACTGGAGTGTTATATATATATATATATATATAACTGGAGTGTTATATATATATATATATATATAACTGGAGTGTTATATATATATATATATATATATATATATATATATATATATAACTGGAGTGTTATATATATATATATATATATAACTGGAGTGTTATATATATATATATATATATATATATATATATATAACTGGAGTGTTATATATATATATATATATATATATATATATATATATATATATATATATATATATATATATATATATATATATATATATATATATATATATATATATATATATAAATTTTGTTTTCGGTTTTGATTCAAGCTGATGCTTAATACCAACATTAATATATTACATATGGAAGACTCCGCTGTGGAATCACCACAGGTCTCGCTAGTAATATTATTGCGTTTTCTTTTTTTGAATCTAATTTAAATCTATTTTTTTTTATACTGCAGTTATTTAAAATAAATATAATGGCGCTATGCATGTTAGATAATAATGTATTGAAAGCAAGAAATGTAAAGTCACTTTTAATTTCATTAAAATCTAATCGTAAAATAAAGTATAATTAAGTAATTAATAAGTCTAATTTTTTTTTCAACTAAATAAATATAAAATCAATCATTCCGATTTAAAAAATTCCAAACAAAAAAACAAAAAAAAAAACACCGCAAATTTCAATAAATAGAAAATATTGCGATAGTATTTATTCCTATATATTTTTTCCTTATTTACTCAGATTAAGTTTACAATTTCATTACGTTATCAAATTGAATTTTAGTTATGTGAAGGATTAAGGTGAACTCCATCCCCTACAGATGTTAATCATTAAGGTTTATTTTTGTTTGTAATTGTCAGACATTTTAAACGTCTCCCGAGACGATGGTAAAAATCTACAGGAACCGTAATATCGTATAACGTTAATATTTGGTAAAAGATAACACTCGCAAAGTGAATTGCTTGTAAAATAAGAAAAAGACAGACACTGAGATAGCATTAAAGGAGTGTGAAAATATGTTTGTAAGTGTGTGTAAAATTAATAATTTCGCGCGTGTATATATATATATATATATATATATATATATATATATATATATATATATATATATATATATATATATATGCAGTATTTATTTCAACATTTCTCAGTACGCAAGTAGAGTTTGGTCAAGATTTTAACAAGAAAATATGCATATTGCAAGTAACCTGCACAAAAAAGATTTACGTTTGATTCTCCATGGTAATCACCAGGCAAATATTTTATTACAACTTGCAAATTAATCTGAGATTTTCCTAGAGGATTTAAATATGAATTTTTCTCTGCCGCTTAATTCTTACACTCTCTCTCTCTCATATATATATATATATATATATATATATATATATATATATATATATATATATATATATATATATATATAATGTGTGTGTGTGTGTGTGGGGGTGCTGGACAATTAATTGGAATCGGTAAACTCGGGATGTTTCGAGGTATCGGAAAAAATCGTGCCTATTTTCACATGCGAACAAACGAATCTTAATGGCTGTCTTTTTGTTTGTTTGTGTGTTATTTAAAGCTTAAGTAATCGTTGCTAGTACCAATGATTAAACGGGAAATAGTTCTTGATTTTAAACTCCAAGTAAAACTAAAATTTCTAGATCAACGTCTCTCTCTCTCTCTCTCTCTCTATATATATATATATATATATATATATATATATATATATATATATATATATATATATATATATATATATATATATATATATATATTATATCCGTGTGGGTGTGTGTATGTCATTCACATACAGTTCTGTTTCGCTGTATCACAGCTCATCTGTGCGGCTAGACTATTTTATATATACATAAGTAATTTATGCATGCACTGTATTTGACACCTGTAGTATCTATATCTACCGATCTTTGTCGGCAGCCTTTTTCCTTTCATTTTGCTTAGTTTTCCTTTTTTTATTTAAACTAACAGTTCTACCCGGCGTTGCTCGGAGTCGTACAGAATCAAAAAGAAGTGACAGCCTGTGTTTTCATTAAAAAAAAAAAATCTCTTTCCCCGTTTTCCTAAGGCGTCTCTGTATCCCTCAGTAATTACACGCATTTTTTTTTACCTAGGGTATTTGATTCAACTAAATACTTATTAAGAATAAAATTATATTAAAACATATCTTTGTTTAGAGTCCTGTGTATATATTCAGCATTTACTGTAAGTAATTTATTGTATTGAGTTTCTTGTTCCAGAAAATTGATTAGTGTTAGAAATAACGAAATATTAGTCAAACAGTGTACTTAACGTAATTCTTTGAAAACTTATTTCTATATTTCTCAATATTCTATCGTAACATACGTTTCAGCTTAATTTACTACTCTTTTTTAAAAACTAAATCCATATAGTATAAATTACAAATAATGAAAATAATAACTCAATGTACAAATATCGAAATTATTGTCAGGCGGGAAACGCGCACACGTCAATAAAACTTTTTATATTACTGGTGAGGAGGACGGGGGGATTGGATTTGGCTGGTCGTAAAATACGCTTATATATGATATTTTATTTTTTCCCGATTGCGGATCTATTATTATAGAGACGTAATTTAAAAAGTAATATATATATATATATATATATATATATATATATATATATATATATATATATATATATTTGGGTGCCATCAACAAGATTCGAACGTGAAAGCAAGACTGTAGCATACACAGCTGATGACGTTGATACTGCGCCAACGTGACACAGATAACGACTGATAAAAAATAAAAAATGAATAAACTAAGATGAATGTTCGAAATGTATAACGAATTTTTGAACCCCTTAAAAACTATTTTAACCGGCTAAAGATCCATAAAATAACTGCCTATAAAACATTTTATGATTTGAGGCCCTTACCGCTGCTCTGCGACTTTTAGGAAGAGATAGAGTGTGAAAATATGGAGGCAGACATGTAGCCTTTTATATGTAAGCTTAATATAATATAATATTATAATATAGATATAGATAAACAATATGTCTGTGTAATAGATATTAAATAAATATAAGCTATTGAATATACCTGGGACCAATTTTAAACTTATATGTAATTAAAAATGTGTTTCGATAAAATATGTAAGATTTAATATAATTAGTACAGTTCAAAGTTTGTTTTGATTAAGTACGTGGATTCAATCAATACAGTTGAGAAACTTGATAGAAAATTATTCTATCTCGCTGTGTAAATTTAATGTTTATTTTCTTAAATACGTTAGTTTGTGTATCTGCGCATGTGTGTGTGTGCGTGTGTGTGTGCGTGTGTGTGTGTGTGTATTTCGAGGTACGAACGAAAAAAGAAAGGTAACCCTTAGTCAGTCGAGTTTGTGACTCAGTGTGGGGCATTGTTCTACGCGTTGTTACTTTGCTGTTGCAAGATTTAAATCGTTCAAGGCTATCTAGGCCTGCTGTTAGATACTGTCTAAATCTTTACACACGGGCCGACGCTCACTCGTTTTCAGATACGAGCGAAAGTTCTTTGTCGAAAGTACGTCGGTAATGGCCGCTTAAAACAAATGTTTTTTTTTCTTTTCTTTTTTTTTATCTTAACAGTCTAATCGCATTTATATCTGGTTAATATATCAACTTCAATTAATATCTCCGACGGCTGCATTCGTATGACACTGGCTTTCCCGAGAGAATCCCCCTCTTTACAAACAAACCAACTGTTTATTCCTGTTTCATTTTTTTTTTTTTTTACTTATTAACCTTTTTTCACCCCAGACAAGGAACATTTCTAATTGGAACCTAAGGGGGGGGGGCTACTGTATGGGATCATGCTTAACAAGGGGATGTTGCTAGTTCAGCAGATAGATATATCTTTCCATTATATTTTAATTCTGCAAGTTAGTACAGTCAGTGAAACAGTGAACAGGTAAGGAATTTCAAACTCTAGCAGTCCGAGAAAAAAAAAAAAAAACTAATAAAATGGAAGGCTTTCTGACATCTAAGGACGTCTATGGTAAAGAGGTGGGGTTTTGCTGCTTTTGGGGCGAGTCGAGGGTATGTACATCGACGGGGCACGTGTTGTGAGTTCATCAGGGCGCATTCTATTAAAGTACTTTTAAAAATAGGTACAGGGATGAGACAACGTGCTGAATAAATAAAATCCTTCCAGTAGTTATTCCAAAAATAATATACGGTATTTTGAACTCGCACAACATCTAAGCACGCGTGTTCTTGAAGATAAATTGAAATTAATTATCAAATAGGCCTGCTGTGCACCACGTTAAGGTATCCAGATTACAATCAATATTTATAAGGCACTAAACCGCATGTCTAGAATCCATATCACAATTTCGATCGATTTTGGGCATGGGAAACAGTGCTATATCTGGGGTGTCCTCGGTTAACGGTGAGCGCTTTTCTTGACTAGTGCAATACATACGGTTATCCACTTCAGTAAACGCGCATAGATATTAACCGCATAAAAAAAAAAAACGACGTTTGCCTAAGATTGTCTTTTTGAGTGGACAAGTTAATATCGCATTTTATTTCAATAAAGATATCTAAGAGTTCTTCTTAAGGTTAAGGTGTATTACGCGAATATTTCTTAATTGATTTCTTTTAAATAGAGATCCGTTTTAATGCACATTGGAACTATTTGAATGTTCAAATGAAAAGTTGAACAATATAATATGCAACCCAACAACCCTTTAAAATATACCAAAGAAACCAGAATTTTCTGGAAAATATTAATAAATGTATAATAACTATGGTTCAGCTTTCATTAAAAGTGGAAGGGTCTACGTTTTCATTAGAAAAAAAAAAGAACGGATTTTAATTCGCTTAACAGTAAAATAAAAAAAATAAACTAAATGTAATAAACAGTACTCACTCGTACACCTAGACTCTGTATTTTTATTTGTTTGATTAGATTCGAAGTTTTTGGTACAAACGTATACGGAGATACATACTTACATTATGGAGTGGAATTTTTTTTTATGAAACATTGTGTAAGGTATGTTCAACGATCCTTTATTTTGAACATAACAGGTGAGTGCTTGACTTAATTAGAAGAAAACTCACCTATTTTAGAATAAACGCTGAGATAACCAAGAACGCACAGATAATATCACTTTGAAAAGAACCTATTATTACATTACAGCTGATTTAATCAACGCTACTTTCTATTGGGCTATCTGCTTCAATCACAAGAAATTCATGCTAACATAATCAAGTTTACACACCGGTTCTCGTCAGATCATCGAAGTTAAGCAACGTTGAACTTGGTCATTACGAGACTTGGTGACTAATTTGGGAATTCCAAACGCTGTATGTAGGAGAACATCGACACCTTCCTACAAGAATTGCAAAAAAAAAAAAAAAAACTAACGTTGTCATGTCCTTTCATGGGGATATATATGCGACTGGGGATTTTCTACTCCCATGGAACTTCCTTCTTAGGAGGAAGACGGATAAACCCGGATAGTGTTAGTGGCGTTTCACACACACACATGCTAACATGTTCATTGTTTTAAGGATTTGAAAAAAAATATGAAGTAGAAGATGAGGAAAGTGAGAAACAGTTTAGTATTAGATAAATTACGCGGTTAGCAAATTGCAAATTACAGCTAATTAGGGCATAATTAGCCATAATTTAAAATTAACTCACCAAGTAAGAAACTATAGCGTAACTTTTGTCTATCACTCTTACTCTCACTGAAGTTTGCTAGAACCCCTGTTCATATTTTAAACAGTTTATATTACTACCACCTATGTTTTTTCTTTCTCTCTGGCTTACGTCTCTCTCTCTCTCTCTCTCTCTCTCTCTCTCTCTCTCTCTCTGTTGACTAACAATAAAAATATTCAAAGCCGTTGCAAAAAAGATAATTGTAGTAATTCATTGCAAACAATATCGTCTAAGGTATTAACACTCGTAACCCCCGTTTAGTCTCGAAATACAATGGACTGTATCTTTAACAGTGACAGCGTGTGTAATTATGAAGAATCAGTTGCGGAATAACCATCACACTTATCTTGAATCGGCATTGTCTGATTTATACGAAAAGATGAAGTCGACGACGACGACTGGAAATGATGCCAAGAAAAGCAGAGAGAAGATGCAACACTTGGTATACCAAAATTGCCACCCATTTTTATACTGACGAAGGTCAACATTGCTTAACTTCGGTGTGTGGACGCAATTATACCGTATTAATACTTTTTAACCGATGATTAGTTTTAAAAGACAAATAAGATGAAATATAAAGAGAAATCATTAAAAGGGGATAGATATAAAAACTAGAACTACTTTATTTGATTTTTAATTCATATTTACTTAATTTTAATTAGTTTATATATTTAATTAATTAAACGTGCTTTGCAAACTCATTTATTCCTAATTCACACAAGTTAGCGGCGAGTAGTCCGAAAAGTCATCTTTTAGTACATTTTAAATATAGGTTGCTCATTTTTCTAATACATTTTAAGGCAGCTGACTGGTGTGTGTAGTTAACGGTGCAGACCGATGACATGGGCGCTCTAAGTTCAAACCCAGTTCGCTCCACAAAAAAATACTTTCATTTAAGATGTTGGAAACCTTAATGCGGTCCCTTCCGTAAGCCCCTTATAAATTTCTCGAAATAATTCTGACTAGAAAAATACCGAGGAAACCAATAACAACTATAGAAACCTCGGATACATACGATATGATAAGTCCATATTAATATATATATATATATATATATATATATATATATATATATATATATATATATATGATGTGAAAAGGAAGCGGAAGACCGGAGGCTCGACGTTTCGCTCGTATTTTGCGGGCTTTTTCAAGAGGTGTGGTCACTGACGAGAGGGTCGATGTTTTTAGTTTTATATATACCGGGAGAGTGTATGCAAATAGAACTATTATACAAATATACAAAAAAAAAGAACAAATATATATTTATTAACCAGCGTCTAGATTATTTTCGTGCAATATTATTTTAGATAAGTGGAAAGAAATGTTAAAAAATCCTTTTCTCAGTTTGATTGTGTTATTAGAGTTAGAGATAAGAGCAGATTCCAACAGACGGCGTGTTGACCTACTGCTTTAGGAGGGTCACATTTTCGAAATCGAAATGATGGTCATTTTCTATTATGTGACCGAAAAGAGCATTAAGTGTATTGTTATTCTTTATGTCCCTTTTGTGGTCATATAATCTTTTAGCAAGGTTTCGTTGCGTCTCTCCTACGTATATCTTGCCACAATCAAACTATCAGAGAAAAGGATTTTTTAACATTTTTTTCCACTTATCTAAAATAATATGCACGAAAATAATCTAGACATTGGATAGTAAATGTATATTTGTTTTTTGCATTTTTTTCCTTTTTGTATATTTGTATAATAGTTCTATTTGCATACACTCCCCCAGTATATATAAAACTAAAAACATCGACCCTCTCGTCAGTGACCACACCTCTTGAAAAATCCCGCATTATACGGGCGAAACGTCGAGCCTCCGGTCTTCCTCGTCCTTTCACAACATAATGTCGGATTGTATCCATTTTAAAATTCATATATATATATATATATATATATATATATATATATATATATATATATATTGAAAGATTTTGATAATTATCAAATCTGTCTTTCTCGAATATATTTTCTGATTAGAGTTAAAAACTGTTTTTCGCTAAAACCTCAAAGGTATATTTCAATGGCCGACATAAAGGGAACATTTGGTTAGTTTTATTACTTTTCCTTCAATCGGTAAATAAATATTAAACATTTATGTCTCAAATGTAACCAATCTCCCAATATATATATATATATATATATATATATATATATATATATATATATATATATATATATATATATATATATATATTTTACACAATGATCACCACTTATCAAGGCCTGGAAGCCACTCAGGGATAAGGGTTATTGCAAGTACATTACGTTAGTGTGGAGATTTGATGAAGTGTTTAGTTAAGGGGGCGGTTCATTAGGAATTTGTTAACATTGGACTTAAAGACATCCAAGTTGTAGTCCGGAGGGAAGCAGGCAGACGGAAGAGAGTTCCACAGGCGTGCAGTTCTAAGAAAGAAGCCTTGTTCATGGAATCCGCGTTTTGATTTAGGCACAGATATAGAGTGGGGGGGATTTTTCACAGTGGATTCAGCTATACGGGTGTTTTTCGTGAAAGATTATCGAGGGGGGACCAGAGATTGGAGTTCAGACGAGCACCTGACATGGAAATAACGATAAAACAAGGATAGGCTCGCAACGTCTCTTCTGTGGGAGAGAGGTAGCAGGGTAGAGATCACCACTTATCGAGCCATATATATATGGCTACCATTTGTTGACATGCAAATATTTCGTCATGCCGAGGAAAGGTATCTGGGTATAATTTAGCTAACACATGGATTCCCGTGAATACCCGCTGAACCAAATGCAAGAGAAAAACAAAAATGTGCACTTAAAGAGAATGTCAGAATCTAAATAGCTCTCTCCGTCTAGCATCCAGTAGGATGCCCCATTCTCAGCTAAATGCAATAACATTTAAAAAAGAAAAAAAAACATAAGGCATTTGAATACTTATAAAATACTGTCCACTAGCATTTAGCATTCGAAGCCCAAATAAGATCACGGCTACTCTATATGACTGCGGCGAAGAATGATGCATCGTTTTAGAGTGATCTGACCTATAATAACAGTACTAAACTGCATTCTGCGATAGACCATATAGATTCTGGCCAGGAGACCAAAAGAAAGATAATATAGTTTAAAAATATCATAAATACAATAATATAGTTAACTGTCATTTAGGTTGAGAAACATTAATGTTATATCTAAGGCTATGACAAGAGAATATTCTTTCCATTAATTTGACTCTCGAGTATATATCAGTTAATATCTTATGTTTTCGATGGAGTTATGTGGCCTTAAATTGATTAAATGGGTCTAATTGTGTCAGATATATGTTCGAGAGTCAAAACAATGAAATGAATATTCTCTTGCCAGAGGAAATTCTACGCGCGAACTTATACACACACACACACACACACACACACACACACACACACACACACACACCAAAAAAAAGTAATGCAATAGATCTACTGGTATAGAAATCCAGTGATTAATGATCTTACAAAATATTATTTGCGGTAATATTTATAAAGACAACCCCAGCTAAGTAAAAATTGCTCAATATACCAGATATTTGCTAATATTTTCTCCTCTGAGGAGATTGGTAGACATCAAAAACCGATAGGTTAAGGAGGTATATTAATGGAAATGTATTCTTCGTCTTGTATATAACAAACATTTCTGGATTCGAAATATAATCATTTCACGTAATCATAATTTAAATTACTATATATATATATATATATATATATATATATATATATATATATATATATTTATATATATATTACAAATTACTATATATATATATATATATATATATATTACAAATTACTATATATATATATTACTAATTACTATATATATTACTAATTACTATATATATATATATATATATATATATATATATATTACTAATTACTATATATATATATATATTACTAATTACTATATATATATATATATATTACTAATTACTATATATATTACTACTTACTATATATATATTACTACTTACTATATATATATTACTACTTACTATATATATATATTACTACTTACTATATATATATATATTACTACTTACTATATATATATATTACTACTTACTATATATATATATTACTACTTACTATATATATATATATATATATTACTACTTACTATATATATATATTACTACTTACTATATATATATTACTACTTACTATATATATATATATTACTACTTACTATATATATATATATTACTACTTACCATATATATATTACTACTTACCATATATATATTACTACTTACCATATATATATATTACTACTTACTATATATATATATTACTACTTACTATATATATATATATATATTACTACTTACTATATATATATATATATTACTACTTACTATATATATATATTACTACTTACTATATATATATATTACTACTTATTATATATATATTACTACTTACTATATATATATTACTACTTATTATATATATATTACTACTTACTATATATATATTACTACTTTCTATATATATATATTACTACATACTATATATATATATTACTACTTACTATATATATATATTACTACTTACTATATATATATATTACTACTTACTATATATATATATTACTACTTACTATATATATATATTACTACTTACTATATATATATATTACTACTTACTATATATATATATTACTACTTACTATATATATATATTACTACTTACTATATATATATATATATATATATATATATAATATTCTTAGTGTAACTCAATGTTTCAGAGGTAAATAAGAATTTTAATAGAACATTCAAATATCTATGTATCTCATTTAGATATCAAGTGTTAGACTGAACAGGCGTAAGGCGAATTTAAAATACGTTTAAATAAATAAAACAAAAATCAACGATGTTTAATGATTAGGCTTTTAATTACTAAATAAATGACCATTCAAAAAAAAAATTGATGTATATAACGATAAATCCTTCAGAAATAAATTAATCTACACATAAGTTAGAAAATATGTAGGATTTCGATATAAAATTTGCCAATAATAGTGTATATGCTGTGAAATCCGACAGCAATTTATGAGCTGGTAACATTCTAACGAATACAGCTTAAATCTAAACAAATCAGGGTTTCATTTATATGTTTAAAATGACAAGGACCACCCATAAAGACTAGGGGAGGCGAAGAGTTCATCACTATATTGTATTTTGTCAGGACTAACTTGTTATCTTAAAAAAAAACAAGGTATTTCCATATTTATGCTTAAGTATAAATAACATGAGGCGACGTATGCTGAGAACAAAATATAACGTGAACAATTAGTAATATTAGTCAAATAAACTGGCTTGGAATTCATTGCTCAAGGGTATAATTTCTGTGTCAAGGAAAAGGTGACAAAAATAAGGGTCATGGCCACTGTCTCGAATATATTCAGGAAATGTACATCTTTGACAAAAATGCATTAAATATACTCTCTATAGATGTGTATATAAAATGTTATAGTATATAAGAAATCATTCGATCAACGGTAACATTTATTGTATTACTGCAAAGTGAATATATATATATATATATATATATATATATATATATACGTATATATTTATTATTAAAAAACATTATATATTGGCTTTTTACAACTAACAATATAAAGGATATATGTATATATATATATATATATATATATATATATATATATATATATATGAATGCATATGTATATGTACCTCTATGTATATATATATATTTGCATATGTGTATAATGTATATATATATTTGCAAATGTTTATAATATATATCTATGCATATCTATGTATATATATATATATATGCATGCATATATTTTATATATATATATATAAATATATGTATGCACTTGTATATATATATATATATATATATATATATATACATATACATATGTATATAAATATGTGTATGCTTATAAAGATATATATAGATATATATAAACATGAGTAGCTATTATATATATATATATATATATATATATATATATATATATATATATATATATATATATATATATATACGTTTTCACATGTTTATATCTACATATATGTCTGTGTGTGTATGGGTGTAATATCCGTGCATATTTTTCTGTATTGACCCACAGAAATCATCGGGAAGTTCAATTTGGTATACAAAAATTCTTCGAAGCTTTAACAAAATCACAGCACAATTATTGACGCTTTAGTTTAAAAATACAAACTCATATGTATATAAGACATACATCTATTTATTTAACATCTGTATTGATAAATTTATATCTTTTCGTGCCTGTTTATACGGAAATAATATTTCTATCTCTTCTCTCTCTCTCTCTCTCTCTCTCTCTCTATATATATATATATATATATATATACGGACAATGTATTTCTTCGTGAAGAAAATGTTTATTTGCTGATTACTCATGAATAACCTTTTTATTCACACTACACCTTAATTCATATATATATATATATATATATATATATATATATATATATATATATATATATATATATATATATACATATATATATATACATATATGTATGTCTATATATATATATATATGTGTGTGTGTGTATACATATATATAATACTACCTAATTCCGTTGAAGTAAGTAGAATTATATTTATATATATATATATATATATATATATGTAGTTAAAGATATATATATATATATTTATATATATACATATATATATATATATAACTAAAAACGTGTATATATATGTATAAAGAAAAAATATAAAGTCATAGAAACATATAAATATATTTAAACACATATAAATATTTATTTATGTAAAGTTATATATATAAAGATAACTATATATGTAAATATATATATGCGTATATATATATATATATATATATATATATATATATATATATATATATATATATACGGACAATGTATTTTCTTCGCGAATAAAATGTTTATTTGCTAATTACTCATGATTAACCTTTTTATTAACACTACACCTTAATTCATATATATATATATATATATATATATATATAAATATATATATATATATATATATATATATATATATACATATATGTATGTCTATATATATATATATATGTGTGTGTGTGTGTATACATATATATAATACTACCTACTTCCGTTGAAGTAAGTAGAATTATATATATATATATGTAGTTAAAGATATATATATATATATATATATATATATATAACTAAAAACGTGTATATATATATATATAAAGAAAAAAATATAAAGTTATAGAAACATATAAACATATTTAAACACATATAAATATTTATTTATGTAAAGTTATATATATAAAGATAACTATATATGTAAATATATATATGCGTATATATATATATATATAAATATATATATATATATATATATATATAGATAGATAGATAGATATATAAAGATATGCATATAGGTATACAAATATCATATGTAGAGAGCTGTATAAATAATATATATATATATATGTGTTGAGGTATAAAATATTATATATATATAAAGGGATATATAAATAGCATATATATATATATATATATATACGTGTGTATATGTATAGAAATATCAGTTTATATATTTATTTTTTAGGTATATGCATATAGATATATTATCGATATAAATATTACATAGAAAGGTATATACAAATATTATATATATATATAATATATGTATAGATATATAAATATTATTAATAGATGATTAGACATTATATATGTATATATAGAAATCTATGAAAAATCTGTATAAATATATATATCTATATATATATATATATTATATATATAGAGATACATATATGTAGATGTAAATTTTATACATAAATATATAATTACTATGTAGATATATAAATATTGTATACATAGATATAAAGCTATTATATAGAGGTATATAAATATTAAATGTATAGATAAATATATTATATATATCTTTAGGTTTATAAATAATATTTATATAGATTTATGAATATTATATATAAAAATAATATATATAAATAATATTTATATATATAAATAATATATATATAAATAGTATATATATAAATATTTTATATATGTAAATATTATATATATCAATACAATATATATCAATACAATATATATATATATATATATATATATATATATATATATATATATATAAATATTATATGTATAAACATCTTATGCTAAATATTCTATATGGAAATATTTTATCTTTAAATATTTTATATGTAGAGATTATATAAATTGTATATAAATAATATATATAAAATTATATAAATAATAATATTATATATATTTATATATTCATATATATTACTATTATATGTATCAATATTATATATAAAAATGTTATGTTTATATTTCATATGTAAATATTATATAAATATTACATATATAAATATTATTTATATATGTTAATTCATATATATATATATATATATATATATATATATATATTGCTATTATATTACTATTTTATGTATAAATATTATATATAGATAAATACTATACATACACATACATATTATATATATATACATATATATATATATAAATATTATATGTGTAAATAAAGATATATATATATATATATATATATATATATATATATATATATATATATATATACCTGTGGTGAAAAAACCGGTCAAGAGTGCTCAATGTGTAGCCAGAGCAGTATATAGGAAATTTATTACTATGAGTCCCGAATGAGGTTACATATGAATTCTGACGATGCTAGTTGGATATTTTCTTTCTTTGAAGATCTTCCTCTAGCTGAAACAATATGTAAACTCATTCTGGACACACAGTAATAAATTTCATATATATATATATATATCTCTCTCTCTCTCTCTCTCTCTATATATATATATATATATATATATATATATATATATATATATATATATTTATATATACAAGAGATTAATATACATATAAGTATGTGTGTATATACATATATATACATATATATATATAAATGTATACGTACGTAACATACTTTATATTTACATGTATATATTTACAACTATCGCTAATGATTGTTCCAATAAATATGGTTTCACACTCTTTTTAATAGGGTAATTAGATTTCGAATCCATTTGAACCTTTTCAGGCATAATTACGTAATAATAACAACCGTGGCTCTGAAATTCGGTACAAGATATTTTGTCAACATTGTTGTATACTTCAAAGTGTTTGAAGTAGATTTGATAAATTTTAACTAAATAACAACAGTTTATATGCCGTCAAACAGATTAACTATCCAATTTTTAGTATCGGTGTGTGTTTCCATATGGTATTTAGCATTTGTTTGGGAGAGAAATGTAAATGGGGTGGTAAAGTAGCCGAGAAAATCATCGGTAGTAAATGTGTGTGTTTCAGAGGGAGAAAGAAAGACATAGATAGATAGATGGATATAGGGAGAGAGAGAGGACGGGTGTGTGTTTGGTGTGTGTGTGTGTGTGTGTGTGTGTGTGTCTGTGTCTGTGTGTGTGTGTGTAGATGTATAATATCTAATCCCATTGTAAACCTATGAGCTTTTTCACTCGCTATTCTATATGGGTAATCTTCCCCACTCAGCCCTCCCTTCTCTGCTCATGCCTCTCTCTTTTTTTTTCTACCTGTGATTCTTTCAGTTTTAAGAACGTATCCTTTGGTCTACTTCGTTACCGAGATCAGATGAACTTTAAATAGAAAAGGGGGACAAAAAAAAAACATTTACAAAGGACACTAGAACACCTCTTTAATCGTGTACCGCTGACAAACAACTCACCTATACTTAATATAAATTACTAACTACACACACGCACACACTAACCTCTGGCTCTATATAAACAGAGAACGTTTTACCTTCTATACTCCTATAACTATATTGTTTGTTTGTATTGATATTCATATTTATAAAAACCTTTTCTTTTCTGTTTATTTACAAACAAAATATAGTTGCAAAAATCTAGTTTATTTGCATATTTTTTAAACATTCATTTTCATTATTTTAGTATTAATTTTTTTTCGGTTTTCTTATGTGATGATCATCTTTAGTGTATCACGTGTAATTATATTCATGCAGATATTCACCATGATTTATACTTTCGTAAAAATTTATAGTAAAGACAAACCTCTTTCTATATATATTTATGTATTGCGTACATATATTTGTTTACGAAATTCTGCCTACCAAACTCATAGGTATGTTTTTGGTCTACGGACATAAACCTTAATACCTCGGGTATTTGAACCTATGAGAAACTTTGTATTTAGGTTTTACCCGTGGGAAATCGGCGCAAAATTGTTAAAGATAAAAAAATTGGAATTTGCCAGCTGAAGATTGAACGACGGCATCGTGAGGATGCATGCGTTACCTAATAGCTAATGGTTCATGTTTTAATTTTTAGTCTTGCAGCAAAGATGTTTTAATACCTAAGGCATTAAGGTTACAGGAAATAGTCAATCGTAGGCTATGAATTATGGTTTCGATTTTCGGTGGTGGCGCACTGGCGCACGCACGAGACATTTAAAAAACATAATTACTACGTATTGGGTCCAATATAATATAATAATAATACGAAATATACATTATTCAAACTATCATATTTAAGCATATTTTAGGGCAGGGCAATGCCGGGGCGGTCTGCGAGTATATATATATATATATATATATATATTTGTACAAACGTATTGAAATAAAAAAATAACGTTTAAAATTGTTTAATAAGTATGTAGCACTCTTTTATCTATGCTTTCTCAGATATGAATATATTTTTACTTATTTTTTTCATAGTTGAAAAGGTTTTTCAGAATGTTTGATGTGTGTCGGTATATATATATATATATATATATATATATATATATATATATACATATATATAATGTTGTTTACAGATAATGTTATATATATAATATTATTTTTATATACATAGTGATAATATATATATATATATATTGTTCATATATGTTGTTTATATATACATGCATATATTGTGCATATCTATTGTTTATATATATATAAATATATTGTGCATATCTATTGTTTATATATATATATACATATATATATGTGGTTTATATATAAATGCATTGTGTATATCTTGTTTAGATATATATATATATATATATATATATATATGTTATTTTTATATATAATATATATATATATATACATTGTTTATATACATATATATATAAATATATTGTGTATATATTTTATATATATATATATACATAGTTCATACATATGTTGTTTTTATATGTATATATATATATATATATAAATGTACTGTGTATATCTTATATATATACATTTATATATAAAAGATATACAAAGTACATATATATATATATATATATATATATCTTGCATGTCTTATCGAGATATGTTATTAGTGTTAATTATATGCGGGTATATGATAAACTTAATAATAACAGTATTTTTTTTCTAAACTGCATGCGTTACGTAATATATTAATTCGAAAATTTGTAGTTTATTTTGATTTTGCGGAGTAAAATTAAAAAAAAAAAAATAATAATAGCGGAAAATAAAACCACAATCTTTAAAGTTCCGAAACAATGAATTTGAAAAGTTAGCCTAAATTATCATATTAATTAATACCTAAGTTTAACTATTAGGTAATCGCGATGGTAAATAAATATTTAAATTATATAAACCCGTATTAAAACAGAACAATCTACATGAAAACAAATTAAAGCCTATAACTAAATAAATTAAACATTTTTTTTTAAAATTATATTTTGTTTCGTAACTAGCTTGAATATAAATGTATGTAGGTTTATTATAAACTTATTATTTACATATTTTCATAACAATAATGCAATTTATTACACTTTGAAGTTCCTATTTACAATGCCTCCCCACGGGGCAGAGTTAGACACCAGGGTCGTTTTTTTTAGCGTGGAGAAAAGGAACAAAAATAAAAATTGTCTCAGTCGTGAAGGACTTCTCCTCCACTGATAGAGAACAAGAAATTGAAGTGCAGCATCTGAAGAACAGATACTACGTTGTGATCTTGTCCCGAAAACTACAATTGTGTAAAAAAAAATATAATACAAAAAATCTAAGTAAACATTGGTTATCTTGTGTGGGTATACATACATACAATATATATATATATATATATATATATATATATATATATATAGTATGTGTCTCTATATATAGAGATATATAATTATGTATATGTGTGTGTGAGTGCACACATGTTTGTAAATGTTTATTTATTTTAGTTAATTCGTCTTTTTTTTTTTTTTTTTTTTTGTAGACGCATACGTGGTCGCATGAAGACGTGTGTGTATAAGTTTTATTGTGTATATGTGTCTAAAACAAATGCATTTATTGCGGTCAGATTATATCTTACCTTCACGAGTCGGAGATGTGGTTTGATAAGGGGTCACAGAAAATGCGTGGGTCGGAGGATTGTAGGTGGTCGCCGACATAGTATTCATGGCAAACGGGTAAGTAAATGGCCGAGTGTGTTGTGCTGTCGAGAAAACATTGTCGTGCTGACTCTGATGCGTTGGATACGAAGATCGAATCGGGTAAGCCGGGTGTGCCATTCCTGGGGGCATCGGCTGTTGCTGGAGTTCCATAAAGGCCGACTTTCCCGTAACGTCTTGGTCCAGACCGTCAACACTTCCTGCA